>NW_026440305.1:0-280221 GCF_025698485.1 Gossypium arboreum
TACCGCATCTTTTGACAATTCATAAGAACAAGTGAGATAGAAGAATATGAAAGTGCTGGACCTGATACAGTTGTGCCAGGCCAAATTGTTGAACATCCTGGATTATGATAGTGTTTGCATTTTGAATGTCAAGCCCACTTTCAACTATATTTGTGCATATAAGAATCTTAATTTCACCCTGCGCAAATTTCTCCATGGTTTCTTCAAGTTGCTTGGAATATTGCTGTAAGTGTAGCATATGAGAACCAAAATAATTTTCAAATCAATTGATAAATAAAGAAAAGTTCAACTTCTGTAAAATAGTTTACTTTTAAGATTCTAAAAATGAAAGCATGATATCCACAATTTAACATGTAATCACATATACACAATTCAGTTCTCAAAAAATAAAAAAAAAAGTGATAACACTCAAAAGCCAAAACTCAATTATTGTCTAGTGGACGGTAGCTCGTTAAAAATTAAACACAATTCAAATATTAAAAACAAGAAATACCTTCCCATGAGCAATAGCTATATCAACATCTGGAAATGATTGTTTAAGAAAATCCATCACTTCTTCCAATCCTGTCACATAAGAACGGAATCAATACTGACAAACTGAATGAGAGAAATATAAAATAACAACACAAATGTATATATACTAGGAAATCATCTAAACAATGCACCCTCGGCATATGAATGTTAATCATTGGTCGCTTTTGTTTTATTTTCATTTTACCTCCCCCACCCCATTTTTTCCCGCCTGTAAAAAGGACAACTTAATTGATCTAATTTATCAGCTCTGTGATTCAACTCATTAGATGATACTTATTTTTCCACAAATACATAAACATATATAGACAAGATTATCAATATTACCATTTTCAAAGAGCAGCAGGCCTACAATATACACTTGCCTCAGAAAAGAACTAGCACAAAATATTACTAAACCATATAGATAATGGCATGATAAGAAGAACATTTAAAAGTGCAACAAGTAGGAAACTTTGGATTAAAGTATTACCTTTAATTCGAGGTAAGACATAGAAAACTTGACCACCACGATCCAGCTCATACCGGATTGCTGCAATGACCTTTTCTTTACCAAATGCTGAAAGATGGGTTTTGATAGGAACCCTTTCTGGAGGTGGTGTAGAAATTAAACTGAAAGGATGAAGGAAGGACAGTAAGACACACCGATTTTATAGGACAAGTAATCTGAAATTAAAGTTCAAGGAAATGCCTATTCTATTAAAGTGATGCTTTCACTGCTTGCAGGTAATTTATTCAAGGCTCGGAATGAATACAAACTAAATGGCCTCTGAATAGGTTCTTGAAGTATGGAATATGATTCTAATAAGCAAGTCAATATTTACAATGCTTGAGGCAGCTTCATGAAACCTACTTAAAGAATAGCCATCACTTATCTAAAAGCATGGTACAGATCATATGACTCCTAAAAAGTAAACTGAAAATTAATCTATCAGTTTATATTGTTCTACAGTAATGACAAAGTTCCCATTTCCTAATGCATTCCTCCATATACATTGATTCATGTTTATACAAAAATGCGCAAGGTAGGTCTTGGCACTCATAGCATCTACAATGCATGTAAAAGGTATTACAACTTTTCAGATAAAACTTGTTGTCAGAGCTTACACTCGTCAATGACATGGTTGATATTCGACCCTTTTTCCACCAAGGCATCACAATAACCAAACTTAACTGGATATCCAAATCCAGGATTAAGTCCAGCACCAAAGAAGCTTCAATTTAGATTTTTTGACAAATATTACCTGGCATCACGGAAACCAGTCAAAGCTAAATAAAGCGTTCTGGGTATAGGTGTTGCAGAGAGAGTAAGAACATCAACTGAAGTCTTAAAAGATGCAATCTTCTCCTTTTGCTTGACACCGAACCTCTGCATAAACATACAAACAAGAAAATCAAGCATCTCTCTGCCAAATGGGCACTACTTGTATTAGCTAAAAGTACAAGAGATCATTGCAAGGAATTCAGTTAGTACAAATTCTAACACACAGTGTTCCCTAGACCATTTAATATCTACAACCATGAATTGATGATGGTGCTAATTCCAGCATGGCTATAAGCTTTCATTACTTTCCCTTGACTGAAAGATTGTAGAGGAGGTTAAATCATAATCATCAACTCTAATCCATTTCATAAATAAAAGCTAAATCTTACCAGAATTGAAGTGCTACAAAACCAAAAACCTGAAAATCCTTAGATAATATCATTGTTTATGCAGTCAAGGACTTGAAGATAGTGACAAGGATTGGAGGCAAACCTGTTCCTCATCAACTACAAGCAGGCCTAGATTATTATACACAACACGGTTTCCCAGAAGTGAGTGAGTTCCGACAATAATGTCTAGATCACCCTTTTTTATCATGTTCAAATGCTCCTCTTTCTCTGCTTTACCCTGCATGTTAAAATAGGCCATATCAATTCAAGCAGTAGCCTTCATGAAAAATTCTGATCCAGCATATACATATTTAAGTGAGAATGAAACTGCAAATATCTTTAAACCTTCCCGTAAATCCCATCAACAAAATTTAATGACACAACTCTGTTGCCATTATCTGTTTATTGGGCAATATGGAACTTTTAATATCTTGATTAGAAAGTATGTCGGCCAAACTCTTCCCACCCCCAGTCCAGCACTTCTCCTCAAGCTTAAGTAAGTTATTAAAGCTTGTGATAACAATCTTTAGTCAAAGAATGAGGTCAATCCAGTGAATGAACTTCTTGTACCTGAAACCGACTAAGAAGTCCAACCTTGATGCTCGGGTACTTGGAAAACCTATCTGAAATGACATCAAAATGTTGCTTGGCAAGAACAATTGTGGGTGCCAACACCATAGCTTGCTTCCCTGCTGACACCACACAAAATATGGCCCGTAATGCAACTTCGGTTTTACCAAACCCAACATCTCCGCATATCAATCTATCCATTGGAGTTTCTCGGTCGGTTAAGTCTTTCTCTACATCAATAAAAGCCTGTAACAAGAGAATCGCTCATGTTAGCAGAAGAAAAACATCTTACTCATCAATCTCTGAATCTTTCAGTGACTGCTGAAAAAGTAGTAGTTTGTGGGAAATGAAGGATTGCTGCTTTCAGGAATATACCAAAGGGATCTAAACAATAACTGAGATGATTATTCAAGTCCTTGAAGTGCAATAAAACCTATGAAAGGTGTAGCTCAGTAAGAGAAAAAGGTAAAAGTTTTGAAAGTGGTACCTGCTTTTGATCTGGTGTGGGTTCATAAGGAAACTGAGATGCGAATTCAGCCATGGCAGGACTCCTTGGGTAAGGAGGTCTTTTTTGTTTGAGTCTATGTAAATAGAGCTCCATTAAATCTACAACCATCTTTTGAATTGCAACCTTTCCTTTGGTCTTTCTCCTCTCCCATGCACTAGTGTCACTCAACTTACTCAAGGTCCTAGGCTTTTTTGTTTCATTTGGGCTGAAAATACGACCAAAACATGCCTTAAAAGACGCAACTGAAAGCTGTTTTCACATTTCAACCATAAGATGCTAACAGGAGCAGATATCAAAGCAAAATTAATCCAACAAGAGCAAAAAGGAGGAAGAAAAACCTACAGATTATATCGATAGAGCATGCGAGTAGCCTGCTTAACAGGGAGCTTAGCCATTCCATCAGCATACTCGATAAAGACGTACTCGATGGGTTCAGTAGAAGTCCTAGAAACATCAAACTTAATCCCAACAAACCTGCCAACACCCACTTTCTTGTGAACAACATAGTCCCCAGAGCGCAGCGTGTAAGGATCAACCTTGTAGCTAAAGACACCTCCTTCCTTACATTCCCTATCCCCTTTCAGCTTCTGCAATCCCCTCTGCTGCTGTTCTTTCACAAGCTGAATGTACATGTCAGCCTCCTGAGAGTCCATTGCAGGCCTTGTGGCCTCTCTCTTGCCGTGGTCACGGCGTATCTTTTCGTGTAGAATGGAGATGGCATCAGTCTCAAGCTCCATCTTTTCTCTTTTCGGAGCCAATTTGTGGCCGTTGGGACTTGAGACGGGGAGACGCCCTTGAGTGTAGACAGCCATGGTTGTTAATAATGGATATCTCTGTTTGTAGAGGAAAGGGCGGTTGACCGTGAAAAGGGTCCAGATAGAAGGAGAAGAAGAGCTGAATTTCAGCAGGAGAGGAGTCCAGACTTGTGGCACCGGATGGAGGGAGCCCATTGTTGAGGAAGAAGAGGAGAAATGAATGTTCAGAGAAAAGAAGAAAAAGTGGGCATTTTTGGGCTGGGGAAGACGAATAAACAAGAGGTACAGAACGGGGGATAAACAAGAGGAGGTTTAAGAGAGTTTTTAAGGTTTTGGACTAAGTGGGGATATTTATCAAGTCATTTTGTATGTGTGGACACAGATATTTTCCCCTGAAAATTTTTGGTCTGCTTCCAATCAACTTTTATAAAAGAAATTTATTTATTTATATTTAATTACAAAAGTGTGTTTTTCATTAGTAATTTGAGCAAATAATTGAAAGTTTTAGTAGTTATTAGAGAATGTTGTTATTTAACGAGAAATATTTTTATTTTGGAGATATTTTATTTTTATTATATAAATGGATTGTGAATTGATTATAATATTTAATTAACAAATTTTTATGAATTTTTAGAAAGTTGAGTTTTAATAAGATTTTGAGTATTTGGTTACCAAATGTTTTTATTTGGAATTTGAGTAAATGGTTGATGGTTTTAGTACTTGTTAGAGAATATTATTATTTAGTGAGATATATTCTTATTTTGGAGATATTTTGTTATCTGTCATGTGAATCTATTATAATTTTAATTAATAATTTTTATAAAGTTGGGCTTGTAATGATCCAAAATCAATGGTGACAGAAAATGTAGTTTTGAAATCTCATTTTCAGAATCGAACTTGTAAATGTTTTATTAAATATTTATGTTAAGAATGAATTAAATTTTGGATAAATAATTTTATCAATTTAGTGGTTAATTTAGGTGCAATGACTAAATTGTAAAATTAATAAAAGTTCAATTGTTAAAGATTTTCTTAATTTGAAAACAGACCAAGGATCTAAATGATAATTTTACCATCTAGTATGCATAGTGGACGGTAGGTAACTTAAAATTATTAATTTTGGTTATAAAATTCTAATTAAATTAAAAGTTATAATAAAAATAAAATACGAATAAAACATAGTTGGTGGAGAAACAAAAAGCCATTTTATCTAGCAACCTATTTTTAATTATGTTAGAAATAATGGTTTCAGGATTACAAATTTGATTAGCGAGTTTATAATTATTATTATTTAATAATTATAAGTCAAATATAATATTATATTTAATTTTGATTTGGTAAATTTTGTTAATTGAACGAATTTTTAAGTACAAATAGTTTATCTCTAAAGTCAAGTGGTTGTGGAAAATAAGGTATCAAGAATTTGTTTCGTAAATAAAACTAGTAAATATTTTTATTAAATATTTACAGAGTTATTATATAAGTATATTGAAGTTTAGTCCGAAAATTTTAATATTTGACTAACTAATTAAAGAAAAGAATTAAATTACTTTATTAAATAAAAATGCATAATAATTGAGGTTTTGAGGATAAAAAAAGGTAATTATTCTCTTTTGAATGTTGGTGGACGGTTTAAGCCATTAATTTAGTTAAAATAAAATAAAATAAAATAAAATAAAAGTTAGTAATTAAAATATTAAATAATAGTTAAAACATGGAAAAAAAAATCTTTCTCATTTTTTTCCTTTGTTCCACCGAAACCACCATAGTTGTCAACCTAAGCTTCGGCCAAAGCTAACTGCTATTGCATGATAAGTATTTTTAATCCATTTTTAATAATTTTTATGTTTTTGATATTGCTGTTGTATAATCTAGTTAATTCAGAGACTAATTCGTAAAATTGTTAAAGATTTTGAAACTTGCTATTGATGGTTTATTGATGTTCTTGATGTTAAAAGATGAATTTGTAAACTTGATTGTTAAATAGGATTATTGTGTAAAATAATTTTGATAGTTTTGAACTTAAAGACTAATATAAAAATATATAAAATTCAGCATGTAATTTGTAAAATTTTCAAATGTGTAAAGGCTCATTTGAGGTACTGTTAGAATCATTTTTGGATATTTGAGGTTAAATGTGAAATTTTAAATAATGTCGGTTTTAGGGACTAAATTAATAAAGTGTAAAAGTTTAGGAAAATTTTGTAAAATGAATATTTATTAGCCATATGCATAAAAATGAGTTTGATAATGTATTTAAAATCGATAACTTTAATTTAATTATTATATAGATCAATAATTGAACCATATAGAAGATAATGGTGAAAAAGGAAAAATCGTAGACTAGTCCTTTCAAATTTATTCGTTAGTTAAATATACTAAGTAAGTTCATGGTATAAATTTATATGTATATATTTATGTTTTTTTGTTATGAATTAATTAATTAAATTGTGGAAAAATTGTTAATGTTGGAGTGAGGTTATTAACTATTTCTGATTAAATATAAAGTGAAAGGATTTAATTGTAATGAGATAGACATACATGAGTTGTATATAAGTTTTTGAAAAGAACTTAATTGATTTAAAATTGTGTATGGATGTTTTGAACGTGCCTCTAGTCGCACATATGTGCCTCTATTTGCACTTCGGCGCCTCTATTTGCACATTCATGCCTTTGTTTGCACTTTAGTGCCTCTATTTGCACATTTGTGCCTCTGTTTGTGTCATATCTCATATATTTTTATTAAAATGTGCGCAAGAATAAGAATAAGGAAGTGAAGTGGTCAAGTGGTTAAGTATTCTTAAGTTATCCTAGAGGTGTTAGATTCAAGTCCTAATGTTCACACTCTTCTATTTAATTTATCCTAGAGGTCTTAGGTTCAAGTCCTAATATACTACACAGAAATGCCCTAGAAAAAAAGAACATCTCGAAATGAATAACCTCAACTTTAAATATGGGAGTTGGCTTAGAGCTCAGCTAGAGGGATCAACCCAAAATAGAGGAAACTGGAGAAATGGGATCGAAATCCTGGAAAAGAGATAATTTCGAGTGGAGAGAATAAGGGAGTAATGGGGAGAACAATGAGGAGAGCCCCACTAGATTGGTTCGAAGGGAATTAGTGGAGAGTCTTTCACCTTACAAGGCGGTGGTTAGTGACCTGCCCACTAAGAGCAATGAAGTTTTTTTTGCTGGAACTATCATGGGCTTGGGAACCCTGTGACAGTTCGGGAACTTAAGCAACTCCTCATTGCTAATAACCTCGATGTTTTATGTGAAACAAAAATGTATTCTAATAACTTCACACGTGTTCGTAATCTTTGTAGGATGTCTAGTTGTTTGGCTGTGAGTTAAAAAGGTTGTTGTGGAGGGTTGGCGATGCTGTGGAAAGATGGTGTCGATGTGTCTATACAAAACTATTCTAGTCACCATATGGACTCGCTTGTTCGAATGGAGAGTCATAACAGCATTAGGTTTACTGGGTTCTATGGTCATGCTGATCTGAATTTAAGAAGTAGGTCTCGAGAGATTTTTAAAACGGTGGGAAGCTCGGTCAGGGAGGATTGGATCGTGGGTGGTGATTTTAATGCCATCATCAATGAAGCTAAAAAAAAATAGGGCTATATGAAATCCAAGGTAACCATGGACGAGTTTAGAGATGTTATGGAGGAGTTGACTCTTGTTGACATCAGAACCTGTTAAGTATGACTACTATTTCAGTCAAATTTGAGAAATAATCTTCTAGTTAAACTCTGTTTATTTGTTTCAATCAAACACTAATTAGTTTAGATTATTTTGTTATTATTTGACTTATGAATTTAGCCTATAAATAGGCTCTTTTACAACCTTAGAAAATACACCCATTAGAGACTAGAACTCATAAGACATTTAGAGAATTTTATGTTTACGTTTTGAGGGTTCTTTGTTTTCAGATTCTTTGTTTTCGGGGTTTAGTTTTTATCTCCATCTTTTGTACTCTTCATTCTTTTGCCATTATAGTAAAATTATATTTACCCGTAGTTTTTTATCCTTTTTGGAGGGGTTTTTCGTTAAATTTGTGTGTTTAATTTCTCAATTTATTCCTCTATTTATTTTTACTTGTTGCTTAATCAGGTCGATTCCTAACAAGTGGTATCAGAGCTAGTTTAATTTTCATAGATTAGCCCATTCAGAGATGGCAGCAACAAGGTTTGAAATTGAGAAGTTCGATAGTGAGACAAATTTCAATCTATGGCAAGTTCGGATGATGGCAATTCTAGTTCAAACAGGATTGAAAAAGGTTGTTACCGGAAAAAAGCCTGAAGAATCTAAATCAAATAGAATGGGAAGAGCTTGATGAAAAGGCTTTGTCTGCAATCCAGTTGTGCCTTGTGAATACGATATTACAGGAGGTATTGATGGAGAATACCTCATCCGTCTTATGAAAAAGGTTAAAAACTCTTTATGCGACTAAGTCTCTGGCTAATCGTTTAGTGTTGAAACAAAGTCTATTTACGTTTCGCATTGATCGTGATCTGATGAAGTAATAAAATTTACCGTACCTAGAAACTAACTATTATCACGATAAAAGGCAAACGCACTTATCTAATAGTAGTATAGTTAGTGGCAAGACCGGAATATCGAATCCAAAGAACTAAAAGTACTAGTAATGACTTTCTTCCTATTATCTAGCCTAAAAATAAAGAGTGGGTTTGTGTAAACTAATTAACTCTAAACTAAACTAAGGATGCGACAAAAAGTAAATTGAGGAATTGCTTTGAGAAAACTGAATGATAAAGATAATACCTAAAAAAGAATCCACCTAGACTTCACTTATTATCTAACTCTGAACTAGACGATTTCTTCATTCAACTTGATCCTTAGAGATCCCTAAATTATGTTAATATCTCCGTCGAGAATAAGAACAACTAATCCTAGGTTGATTAATTGAAATCTCTTTCTAACTAAAACCCCTAGTCTTGCATTAACTCGATCTATGGATCCCCATATTAGATTTGACTCTAATCCGGTAAATTTTTGCCTCCTATGTCTAGGATTGCGATCAACTCTGCTTAATTGTGTTGGATCCACTCTTAAACAGGGACTTTTGCTCCTCTACCTAAGCACATTTGACTTAAATTAATATCCTAGAAATATCAATTCAAGAATTAAAAACACAATTAGAACAAATCGAATATTTATCATATAGTTCAGATAACAATAACAAGATTCATCTTAGGTTTCATCCCCCTCAGGTTTTTAGGGGTTTAGTTCATAATATAAAAAAGAACATCTTAGAAGAAAGAGAACAACTAAACATAAAGAAAACCCAAAACCCCTAAAAGAATTAAAGGGAGATCTTCAATCTTGATGTTGATCATTGCTTCTTAAATGGATCAATCGGCTTTCCTTCGAGTAATTCCCTATCTTCTACTTTAAGTCTTGGCGGGGACACTGTACACCCTTGTAGTTGCCTCCTAGGGTCTTTATATAGAGTTTGGAATGTCTTTCTTAGCCCCTAAGTAGCCTTTTCTACGTGAGATTGAACTTCATCATGACAGGGACACGCCCGTGTGGCACTCCCGTGTGAGTCAAATTTAGGCCGTGTTCAAGCCTGTTAATGTGGCACGGCCGTGTGGGTTGCCCATGTGCTGAACTCCAGGTCGTGTAGAGAGCTAAAACGCATCTTGGAGAAAACTGTACAAGCAAATAGAAAAGATTGGGCAATAAAAGTAGATGACGCTTTATGGGCCTATAGGACCACTTTCAAAACTCCCATAGAAACATCACCTTATAGATTTGTTTATGGGGAAAGTTGTCATTTACCCTTTGAGCTAGAACATAAAACGTTTTGGGCCATTAAATTTTTCAACCTCGACCTGATCTTGCAGGTGAAAAGAGGCTCATACAGCTAAACGAATTAGACGAATGGCATTACAATGCATATGAAAACTCACGCTTATACAAGGAAATCACAAAGCGATGACACGATGCTCATCTGAAGCAATATAAACAATTTCAGCCTAGCGATCTTGTTTTGCTGTACAATTCAAGGCTTAAATTATTCCCTAGAAAGATAAAATCTAGATCGTCAGGCCCATTCATAGTCCAAAGTGTTCTTCCCTACGGCACAATTAAGGTAACACATCCAACTCAAGGCACTTTCAAGGTAAACGGTCATCGACTCAAACTATATTATGGTGATGACTTTAAGTATGATAGAGAAGAGTTTAGGCTCCACAATCCTTCATAAAGGTGCAGGTAAAAAGTCGAGCTTAGACTATAACCAAGAACTTCTCGGGAGGCAACCCGAGCACTAACAAGTTTGATTTTCTTAGATGCATAACTAACCCCTTATACCGCAGATTCCCCAGAACCACACTACCAGACACATGAATGTGCCTAAGGACGTGGATACCCCACGGGTAGAAACACGACCGTGCGATACTATAGTGGCCAAACCTGTCAATTCATACACGGGCGTGTGATACCAAACACGGCCGTGGTAGAAGCGAACACCAAAAGACACGACCGTGCTATATGGCCGTGTGTCCCAACACGCCCGTGCCAATAAGCCGTGGCCGAAACTGAGAAATCAACACGGGCAAGGGACACGCCCATTCTGAACAACTGTGGCCACACCGATAAGACGACGGAACATACGGGCCAACCCAAGCACCATACGGGCATGAGCCACGGCCGTAGGGCTAAAATTCCATTACTTAATTTTTAATTTTAATTTTCATTTTCTTTACTTTTCATTTCTCTTTGTCCTTTTTTTTTGCACTTAAATTCCTATCGAGTAATACTAGAATTTTACACAATTATGCTTAATTTTTCCAGTCACCCAAAATCATGAACTTCAAGTATTCCCTCCTCCAAAGTCAGCTTTCACAATTCAAGGGTTCCTTCCAAAATTTAGGGAGTTTCACTTCTCTCCCTATCTTATGATCTTATGCTTCTATTGCTACTAATGTATATTTGTACATTGAGGGCAATGTACATCTTAAGTGTGGGGAGGGGGAACTCACTTTCATTCTTTGTATTATCTTTGAAACCCCTGAAAATTTTTTACCACTAACTTGTTGCATTGTTCTCAAATTTCGAATTCTAACTTTTACTCTTTGCATTATTCTCAATCCCCTATTAAGATGAATTCTAATTGATTTATTATTTTTATTGATATGTTGAGAATTAAGACATAGGTACTTATGCTTTGATTATTCAAACTTTAAGATATTAGGGAATCAAGCATGATAAGTTGAATTTTTTAAGAATTTAATTTTTTTCTTGGTTGTTTTCCCTAATTTTAAGCTTGAGATTTGAAATTCGCAATATTGACATCAAAAGCCATAATTTTGGTGAGATTTTTTAGCCTTTTGAGCATACATCCTTTCGTGCTCACTTTTATTGTTGCTTTGAGTGAGTCAATACTGATTTGTTATTCTAGAACTTGCTTCGATTATACATGTCGAGACCACATCATTGAATTGATATACCGAAATGATAAAGGCACCTAGGTTCTAACCCACTTACTACATAAAAGCCTACCTCCATAAATTAACCCCTAGTGAACCCCATTGAGCTTAACAACCTATTCTTTGACTTACCCTCAATATTAACCTATAACCCATTTTTTGTTGAATTACCTTCAATTATTTTGATCCCTATTTTTGTCGAGATTTGAGTTGAATTATTATCTAGCTTTGTTCTCTTTTTCAGTTTGTAAAGTTTGTAAATATTCAATTTAGTGTATTTGATTTGTTCTAAAATAAATAAATAAATAAATACAGATAATCCAGTTGTAATTCATATTTCAGTTATAATTCAATATTTTTGCATATTTCTATTATAAGCTTCCAAATTCAAAACAATGTTATATGAAAGAAAAGCTTAGCTCTAGGAATATGTTTCAGTGATAGAGATTTTTCTAGCTAGATGATTTTTCAGTTCAATCTCGATTCTAACCCTCTTTTTCAGCTTGTGACAACACCCCTAACCAAAGCCCCATTACAACCATTGAAAGATATTTTGATCGATATGTCATATCAATCTATAGTGGTGGAGATTTGATTTTCCTGCAAGCTTATGGTAAAACTTTTCAGGTTAACTAATGAGTGCTTAATTTTTGAACCCTAAACACTCTGAGTGGATCTAGTGAATCTTTAGTGAGGATGTCAACTCTTGTTGATTTTGAATTGAAAGGTAATTACTTAGGAGAAGGGAGAAAACCTATGTTTCTGTGATAAAATTCTCAACTTAGAGAGTTTGAGACTTTAATGTTCTTCTGGTTGAATTTTCATTGTATGATTACTTGTGGATTAGTTTGAAACATTATTGATAAGGATTATAAGTTGAGAAAAATAATTTTTAATTGTGAGTTGAGATTTTGCTTGAGGACAAGCAAAGGCTTAAGTGTGGGGGTATTTGATAAACCGTAAATTATACATATTTTTACCTCATGCTTAGCCTAATTTCTAAATTAATTATCATTGAATTTATGGAATTTGGTGCTCTTAATCCTTTTATTTCATGTTTTATACTTAGACGAGCATAAGGATGAGAAAAGAGCAAGGAACGGGCCAAAAACGGGCAAATTAGGCCCAGTTCAATAATCATCAGGGCCTGGAGGTTCGCCGCACGGCCATGTCACATAGCTGTGCCACTTTAACAAGCTCAAACACGGCTTAGTAGTCGATCCACATGGGCGTGGCACACGAGCGTGTCCCTGTCATGAGGAAGTTCAATTTCACTCGGAAAAGGTTATTTAGGGGCTAAGAAAGGCATTTTAAAACTCTATATAAAGACCCTAGGAGGCAACTACAACGGTGTGCTTTATTCCCGTTAATATAGGGAGTTAAAGGCAGGAAATTACTCGAACGGAAGCCAATTGATCCCTCTCAGAAGCCAGGATCTACATCAAGACAGAAGATCTCCTTTCAATCCTTTCAGGAGTTTTGGGTTTTCTTATGTTTTGTTATTTTATTTCTTCTAAGATGTTTTCTTTTATAATTATGAACTAAAACCCCAAATACCTAAGACAGATCTTGTTATTGTTATCTGAGCTGTGTGATAAATATTTGATTTGTTCTTAATTGTGTTTTTAACTCTTAAATTGATATTTTTGGGATATTGATTTAAGTCGATTGTGCTTATATAGAGGAGCAAAAGTCCCTGCATAGGAGTAGATCCAACACAATTAAGCGGATTTGATCACAATCCTAGACATAGGACGACGAAAATCTACCGGATTAGAGTCAAATCTAATATGAGGAGCCATAAATTGAGTTAATGCAAGACTAGGGGTTTTAACTAGAAAGAGATTTCAGTTAATCAACCTAGGATTAGTTGTTCTTATCCTCGACGGAGGTATTAACATAATTTAGGGATCTCTACAGATCAAATCAAATGAAGAAATCATCTGGTTCAGAGTTAGATAACAAGTGAAGTCTAGGTGGATTCTTCCTTAGATATTGCCTTAATCAATCAGTTTTCCCAAAAGCAATCTCTCTCTTTACTCATTGCCGTTTCTTTTCAATTTAGTTTAGATTAGTTAATTTAGAAACAAAACCCCCTTTTTATTTTTAGGCTAGATAAGAAGAAGAAAGTCATTACTAGTACTCATAGTTCGTTGGATTTGATATTCTAGTCTTGCCACTGACTATACTACTATTCGATAGGTGCACTTGCCTTTTTATCGTGATATTAGTTAGTTTCCTGGTACGATCAGATTTTATTACTTTATCACAATCACGAGAGATCAGTGCGCTTGCCTTTTATCGTGATAATAGTTAATCTTTTAGGTACGATTAATTTATTACTTCATCACATCACGATCATTGGTTCAACCTGAATCAAGTAAAGAATTTGTAATTTATAGTGATGCATCATTGAATGGTTTAGGCTGTGTATTGATGCAAGAAGGTAAAGTAACAGCTTATACTTCAAGATACCTAAAACCACATGAAAGAAGTTACTCGATATATGATCTTGAGACATGGGCATGTCACCTGCCGTGTGAGCCACATAGCCTACTCATACGGGCGTCTAACCCTTGAATATAAGAAAAAATTAAAAATTTTATGAAAAATTTTGAGTGTCCGGTTTAGTCCTGACTTGTTTCAAATGAATAAATTGCGCTTCGAGGGCCCATTCAAGGGATGGTATGATTATTTTTGGATTTGAATAGTAAATGACATGAATTTTTTTTACTTGCTCTGTAAATTTTGGTGCTCTATAACCCTATTTCAGTGACAGATACGAGGTAGTGGTGTTACAATGTAGAGGCTGTGGGTTTCTCTGGTGGAATTTGGATATGATGGAAAGATTTCATTTCTATATATATTTTGGGTAACCATTCCCAATTTATTTTCCTTCGAATTTCTAGAAAGTCTTATCGGTAATCGGTGTTGGTCACTTTTGTTTACTGCAGTCCTAATGGTAAAAAATGGAAGCAATTATGGGATGCTCGCAAATATACCATACCGGTGGATAGGACCCCTGATTAGCGATCGAATATTTCAACGCTATTCTTGCTTCGTGTGAAAAAAGAGGTGGACAAGTCATTAGAAAAGAATGTGCTCTTTAATGAGTTCATGAATTCTATGGGATTGTATGATTTAGGGTTTAGTGGTCCTAACTTTACTTGGAATAGAGGGGGAGATTTTTAGAGATTGGATAAAGTGATTTGTAATGATACTTAGAGCCTAAATTTTCCTTTGTCCAAAGTACTACATCTAGAAAAGCTTAAATCATACCATAGACCACTCAAATTATCTCTTATGCTTGAAGTTCAGCCTTTCTCTAGGAGTCTTTTTCATTTTTTGGCTGGTTGGGTTGAATATCCAAGGTTTTCACTGATCAAGTGAAATTATGGAATAAAGAGGTTTATGGTCACATTACGTATCAAAAGAATCTTTGAAAAAAAGCTGGACAATGTTCAAAAGGCGATTGATCGAAGAAGCTTGACTTTTTTAAATTAGGTTGAGTTAGAAATCTGAGAAGAGTTAGAGTCAGTGTTACATAATGAAGATCTTTTATGGCGACAGAAGGCTAGGTGCGATTGGTTAGTCTTTGGGGGTCACATTACAAGATTTTTCCATAGGCGAACTTTACAGAGAAGAAAGCATAATCGTATTGTGGCTCTTAAAAATCAAGCGGGAAAGTGGATTATAGATGAAGACGAATTGAAGCAGGAAGCAGTCAACTTTTATAGGGAGAAATCTAGCGAAACAAATAGTTTTGGGTATTGTGCATTCCTGTCTCTCGAGAAGGAAGAGATCTAATTTCTTAGTATGACCGTTTTTTATGAGGAGATTAAAAAGGCCCTTTTTGACATGGCGCCTTTAAAAGCTCCAAGCAGTGATGGCTTATACGCTATTTTCTATCAAAGTCAGTGAGAGTTTATTGGCCCTTCGATTTGTGAATGGGTCAAAAGGATTTTCTCTGGTTAAAATATTGATCCAGGCCTTAATAATTCTCTTATTGTTCTTATACCTAAAGTGCAGCACCCGGAATGTTTCTCGTAGTTTCACCCTATCAGTCTTTGTTCGAACCTGTACAAGCTTGTGATGAAGGTCATTTAGATTTAAAATGGTTTTTTTGAAGATCATAGAACCTAAACAAGCAGGATTTGTTGTAGAAAGAAACATAAATAATAATATCATCATTGCACAAGAAGTTATTCACTCTATAAATAGCAAGAAAAAGAATAAAAGATGGATGGCTATTAAAATCGTCCTCAAAAAAGTGTATGATCGTGTTCGTTGGGATTTCATAGACGCTTCTTTACTGGCTATAGGTATTCCTAACTTCTTTCATAATGTAATTATGTCAGCTATTTTTGGTTCAACTATGCAGGTGCTTTGGAATGGAGTGCCATCCTAGAAGTTCAAACTAGCAAGAGGAGGTCGTCAAGGATGCCCACTTTCACCCTACCTTTTCATCATGTGTATGGAGTGGCTAAGGCATGGTATCCACACAGCCATGGTAGAAGGTAGATGGTCGCTTATTTAGCTGACTAGATTAGGTTCGTCTCTCTCCCATCTCTTTTTTGCAAATGACTTGATTCTTTTTGGCCAGGCAAGGAGAAACAGACACGAGTTATTAAGGAAGTTTTAGACACTTTTTGTGGTGTTTCGGGTCATAATATTAATCTGCAGAAGTCTAATATGTATTTTTCTAAAGGGGTGGATGAGGACATTTAAAGGCATATTAATGGATTTTTTGGATTCTAGGTGGTGCAGAATCTTGGTTCGTATTTAAGGGTTCCTTTCTTTCGTGAGAAGGTTACGAATAATACTTTGCACTTTGTTATTGATAAGGTGCGGAGTAAACTTTGCAGTTGGGATGCTTGGCAACTCTCTTTTATTGGCAGAATTACTTTACCTCAAACAATCTCACTATCAATCTCGAGCTACTTTATGCAATTGATGATGATCTCGAAAGGTTTGTATGATGAGATTGAAGCTATGTTAGACAATTCATTTGGGGGTCCACTAGTAGTAATAAAGAAATTACTTTCGTGAGCTGTGATTCGATATTCCAACCTAAATCGCATGGTGGTATTGGCATAAGGTCTCTTTGTGACCAAAATACTTCTTTCATAATGAAGTTGGGATTCAAATTAGTGACTGATCATTCTTCTTTTTGGGCCAATGTGCTTCGGTCTAAGTATGGGGTTTAAGGTGGATTACCAGAGTCTTATCGAGGGGATGGTGTTATTTTTTATGGAGATCTCTATCGAAGATTTGACCGCTCATATGGGAGAATTTGCTGTGGTCTGTTGGATATGGGCACAATATTAACTGCTAGAAAAATTCTTGGGTTCTTAATGTTGGGCCGCTATCCAAAAAGATAGCCTGCAATTCTAGCTTGGATATGGATTTTTCCCTTAGTGATATGGTCATAGAGAATGGGGATTGGAATTTGGACTTTTTCTACCTTTGGTTATCTAAAGATATCATTCAATAGATGGTAAGGATTCCACCACCTCAACCAAATTCTGGTACGGATAGAATTATTTGGGGGGCTATGACTGGTGCTTTCTCAGTTAAAAGAGCGTACAAGAAACTTCGGGAAGATTCATGGAATGCAAAAGAGGATGTTTGGAAGTTATCAAGGAATTATTATCGGCCACAAAGGGTTAGAGTGTTCATTTGGCTTGTTATTAAACACTGTTTACTCACTAATGTTGAAAGAATACGAAAAGGAATAGGTTCTGAAACTGCTCATTGTACATAGGGCCATAATTATGAGGATATCCTTCATGTGCTTTGGGATTGCACAATGGCAAGAGAGATTTGGATGCAGCTAATCCCTACATGTAAATAATTTATTTATTTTGCAAGGTCTCTTCATGAATGGATAGAGCTTAATTTACGAAATCAGCAAGCCATGAAGCTAGTAGTGAAGTCAATTGCCCTTGTCTGTTTAGGATTATCAATTGGCACATGTGGAAAAATTGGAATCTATACACTTTTTAAGGTCTTTATTGGTGTACCGATGAGGTTGTCAAAGCCTCCCTATGTTGGGCAAAGCAATATGTTTTGGTGTCTAGATCGCAAGACACTAAATGCTCTAGGAAGGATTTCATTCCTGTTTCTTCGGATGGTTGGGTCTATTTGAACGCAGATGGTTCGGTCAAATATGAGGATATGTTTGTTGCACCTGAAAGACTTCTGCGAAATCATAAGGGAACTTGGATTGTTGGCTTCTACTATGTATCATGTTTTAAGGTCTCTTTAGTTCACAAAAGAATGCGTCAATTTCTTGGAACTAAAAGAGGGTGTGATTTGGTCAAGTTCTGTGCTATAGAAGATAGAACGAGGATCTTGAATCTATCACCATGGTTGTTTGACCAATGCCTCTTTGCTATGCTCTCATATGTCAAAGACCAAGATTTAGATACCTATGCCTTCAACATCTCGCCATTCTGGTTGAGGATTTTCAACATCCCTCTCATGTATATGGATAGGTAGTTAGCAATAGACGTGGGCAAAGCAATAGGGGAAATTGTTGCAAAAGGAGCAGGGAAGATGAAATGTAAAAGGAAGAGACTGAAAGGTAGCAATAGAAAGAACACTAATGAAAGCCCTATTATACTCGTTCGTAGGAATTTAGGTGATAGTCTCTTACCATGTAAGGCGGTGATTGGCAAATAGCCCCACTTAGAGCAATAAGGTTCTTTTGTTGGAACTGTAGTGGGCTCGAGAACCCCGCGATAGTTCGAGAGCTCAAGCAACTGATTGTTGCTCCTAACCCAGATGTTATCTTCCTATACAAAACTAAATTGCATTCTAATAGTCTTTCGCTTGTATGTAACCTTTTCAGGATGGAGGGTTGTTTAGCTGTTAGCTCAGATAGGTGCGTAGGGGTTTAACGTTGCTGTGGAAAGAAGGGGTGGAGTTGGCTGTTCAAAATTATTCGAACCATCATATTGATTCCTTCGTGAGCATGGGTGGTAACAATAAGCTTCGCTTCAATAGGTTTATAATACCCCTAACCTGAATCTGTCACCGTAACTAGGTTATGGAACATTACCGAAGTTTACAAATTAAACAGATAGAAATTTCAAACATTTCAAAACATATCAATATTCATATCAAAAACTAATTAAATTCATTCGTAATGTCGCATATACGAGCCCTCGAGGCCCAAAATATGTATTAGAAACAAGCCGGGACTAAATAAAAAACTCAAAGAATTTTCAGAAAATAGTAATTTTTTTTAATACTGCAGGGTTCACATAGTCATGTGGGCATTAGAAATAGGGACACATGGCCGTGTCCCAGCCTATATCTGTGCCCGTGTAACTCTCTGACTTGGTCACATGGCCAAGCCACACACCCATGTGTTAAACCGTGTACCCTTCGAATTAACCTTACACACCCGTGTGCCAGGCCGTGTGCTAGGCTATGTAATAGCCTGACTTGCAACCCTTTGAAAGCTACAGGGCATACACGGCCATGTCACCTGGCCATGTGTCATACAGGGCTGAGACACGCGCTCGTTTCTCTGCCCGTGTGGATGAAAATAGGCCATTTTACTAGCTATTTTTCTCACCCAATTTGTCATATACCTATAACCAACTTTGCATAAATAACCAAGCCATAATAAGGCATCCAAATCAAGCATGAACAAGATATATACATATGGTAAAGTTTCATACAACCAATATGCCCTTAGGCACCTCAAATGACAACATGTAAATATGTTCAATCATGCACTTTGTTTGTCCAAAATATTCAACTAACTTATAGGAACATTAGTATCAATACATGACATTTGGTTACCTTACCAAAGCATACCAAATGGTACCAAATAATCACTAAATTACTAGCCTTAACATATATATATGTCTTCTATAGCAAAACACCAATTCACAACAAGTTATAAGACATATTAATATGCACATTCAACTATTATTTTCTTTTTCATCATTCAAACACATTAAGCAAATTATCAACCATATTAAGGCTAATATTTACATACCAAAACTAAGCTCAGAACATCATCAGGTGTCAAATTACAAGATAAACCAAATAGCCATATTCACAAACAAACATATAGGCCAACATTAGCCAAAATACCTATACATGCATTACAACCAAAATTAAACATCCAAAAGTACCAAAATAGCCAATGGATAGTGTGATATAGCTCCAACAAGCTTCCAACCCAAACAAGCTTTCGACTCACTATAAAACATAGAAAATAACACAGAGTAAGCATTTAAGCTTAGTAAGTTCGTATAACATAGAATATAACTTACCATTTAGTCACATATTAGGTAAGTAAACAAAGCATATCCCAACATAATTTGGCAAAATGCCTAAGAACATATTCACCAACCATGTTAGCCATGTAAACACATATATATAAGTCAATAATCATGGATGAACACAACAATTTATCAAATTCCATATACATGTATCAGCCATTTCATATATCTATATATCATGTAACATCATTTCCATGTATTTCATGTGTATACCTGTAATAGTTCGTATCGAACTCATATCATTTCATATCAGAATATTGCCCATTGAACCATTTAGAATATCATTAAATATCCGGGATAGCTCACACATAGTGTGCTAGCTCATATAATTGTAATCCGTCAATTCATGTGCATGTACGCTCATTTGAGCTGAAGATCTGTATGCTTAACGAGCTATAAATCGATAACCTTAATTACATGTCATTTGTATCTTACGGATTCCTATGGTTCAAACGGGGCTAGGTAATCGTCGTACGTCATTAGATATGCAATCAGTAGTTATGTAGGACAATTCATAACATTATATATTTCAATTAAAAACATATGAACACGATTTAATTATACGAACTTACCTCGATGAGAATACATAGATATGAATGTGACTGATCTGGGATTTTCCCTCTACCTCGATCTAACTCCGTATGAGGTCTATCTTGATCTATACGAATAAATTTAACTAAATTCAATATGTATTCCATTCAAATTAGGCCAAAATCATATTTTATAAAAATTACCATTTTACCCCTATATTTTTAATTTTTTTGCAATTTAGTCCCTAGCTCATAAAAATGGAAATTCATGAAATTTTCCTTTACCCCATTATAGCCGAATACCTTATAGGTCTCTAGGAAGCCCTATATTTCCTTTATTTCTCAATTTCACCATGTTAAATTTTTTATTTTTTAATTTAATCCTTATTTAACAATTTCACCAAAAATCTCTTAACAAAAGTTGCTTATCTATCAACAACTAACCATTTTCCTCCATAAAACATCAAAACTCATACATATTGGTTCATGGCAAAACGTTAACCTTTTAACAGTTTTGATTAAAGCTTAGAAACGAGACTAAAATACATACCATGCACTTAGAAATAATCTAGCCAAATATTGAAGCTTATCGAATGGCTCTTTAACCCTAAGTTTCAATTGAAGATGAATAAAGGTGATGACAACTTTGTTTTGTTTTATTTTTATCATTATTTACCCATTTACCTATATAACCTTTTAAACATTAAAATTTACACAATATGCCAAGCCATCATATTCCACTAACACATTTATGGTCTAATTACCATATAAGGACTTCCACTTTAAAGTTCTATAGCTATTTAATACCGTTAGCTATTAGAACTCAACTTTTAAACTTTACGCGATTTAGTCCTTTTTTATCAAATTAAATAGTAAAATTTCTTAACGAAATTTTTATATGGTATCACCATCATGTTGTAGGCAATAAAATAATAAGATAAAAATTTTGACCTCAAATTTGTGGTCCCGAAACCACTATTCTAATTTCACTAAAAATGGGTTGTTACAGGGTTTTCTAGACATGCGGATCCAAACTTGAGAAAGAGGTCGAGGGATTTTCTTAAGAGGGTGGGAGGTGCGGTCAAGGAAGGTTGGGTGGTAAGGGGCGACTTTAATGCTATCATTCATGATGTAAAAAAGGAGGGGGTCGAAGGAAACCTAGAGTAATCATGGATGCTTTTCACAAGGTGATAGAGAAGCTCTCTCTTGTGGATATCAAAACAAACAATGGGTGGTTCACTTGGGTGAATAATAGAGAGGGGATGAAATAGGTCAAGGAAAGATAGGATAGGTTCTTAGTTTCAATGGATACTATTGAAGATATGTCATACCTTATTATCAAGGTGGTGAGACAATCCAAATTGGACTATGACACTATTTTAATGGATACAATGGGTAGCAAAGCTTGTAAGAACTTTAGAGACCTTAGATTGCTCTTTAAATATGATTTACGTTAGGTGAAGGATAAGGAATATAGAGAGATCATTAATAGAATTTGGACAAAGAACAATGGGGATATTTTGAATAAAATGGATAAGGTGCGTGATGAGCTCGAGTCGTGGCAGTATAAGCCTTATAAAAGAATGAAGAACCAAATTCGGGGTCTGGAGAGGAAGATCGATCAGCTTGTAGATGGTCCAAATAGGGATAGCACGACTAACCTCCTTAAAATGGCTCACTTCAAGCTTGGGCACTTGTATGTTATGGATGAGGGCTCTTGGGCACAAAGGGCTCACATTAAGTGGCTCACAGAAGGTGATAGAAACACTAGTTATTTTCACATGCACGCTATTGGCAGAAGAAAAAATACAATATAGAAAAGTTAAAAGATTCTAATGGGACATGGTAAAAAGAAAAGAGGGACATCTATAAAGTTGCATGGGACTATTTTAATGATCTTTTAAAGCCAACCATTGTATCTTATAACAAACCTGACATGCATTATATCCAAACGTGCATTATTGACAATATGAACTCTTGTTTGGACAGGGACTTTATTGATGAAGAAATTGTTGCTATTTTTAACCATATGGACCTGCGAAAAGCTCCGATGAGTGATGGTCTATTAAGCTACTTCTTCAAAGAACATTGGGCTGTAGTTGGGAAAGACATCTTAAAGTTGTGTCACGATGTGTTCAATGATGCTCTGCTTGTTTTGATTCCAAAAACTAAGAACCCTATTGATATAACTAATTTTTGTCCCATAAGTCTATTCAGGGTTGTTTATAGAATTATATCCAAAGTATTGGCAAACCGTCTTAAAGAAGTCCCGCCATGTTGTATTAGCCAGAAGCATAGTGCCTTCGTCCTGGGCCGCATGATCCATGTTAACATTATAATTGCACACAAGTTGATGCATTATCTTCAGAGCTCAAAAAATGGTCTGAACAAAGGTTTCATTATTAAGCTCGATGTGAGAAGGCCTATGGTCGGGTCGAGAGGATTTTCTCAAGAACGTCATGAAAAAATTAGGCTTTAAGTTTAGTTGGGTTGACAAAATTATGCGGTGTGTACGTTCTACTCGTTATATGGTTAAATGTAATACGGTTTTGTCTGATATTATTATTCTGGAAAGGGGCCTTCGACAAGGGGATCCCCTTTCCCCTTATCTTTTCTTGATATCCGTGGAAGCTTTCTCTAGTATGTTACTTCATGCTCAAAATTCTAAAACCATCAAGGGCATTCGAACTAGCCAAAATGCCCCGAGTATTAACCACATTTTCTTTGCTAATGATGCTCATCTTTTCATCGGGAATAAGAAAAGAGAAGTGGAAGTGTTCATGAATATTCTTGGTGAGTTTGAAAAAATCTCGGGGCAGAGCATTAATTTCGACAAGTCAATGGTGTATTTTTAGCCCTAACACCTTGGTGGCCCAGCATCATTATTTTGGTGGCTTACTTAATATGAAAGTGGTGGATAAGCTTGATAATTACCTTGGTCTCCAGCTCACATTTGGGAAGAAAAAATCTAATGCTTTTAAAAGCATTTCTAACCGTATTTCGTGCAAGATGAAAAGTTGGTCAAAGAGGCTATTGTCTTATGGGGGTAAAGAAATATTCATCAAATTCATTCTCCAATCCATCTTGACTTATGCTTTCTCAATTTCCCTTACTCCAAAAGGCATTATTAAGGATTTACAAGAAAAAAATAAGTCGTATATGGTGGGGGAAATGAAAAAAATCGGAGTTGGTCTACACTTGCGTGGGAGAGGGTTTGTTTCCCTAAAGAAATAGGGGGCCTCAAGTTTAAGGATCTTCGATTGTTCAAACTAGCCCGTTTTGGGAGACAAGTGTGATAGCTTATTTCTTACAATGACACCTTGTTCTACCATGTGCTAAGTTCGAAATGTTTTTCCTAATGGTGACATTTTTAACCCAAGTGCATCGATAAACCTTCTTACATTTGGCAGAGTATTGCCGTCGCTGCAAGATATTTAAAAAATGGCTTTGGGTGGATGATAGGAGATGGGAGAAGCATTGATATTTGGCGCAACAACTGGGGTTTTGATCGAGAGATAAGGGAGCAGATTTGCAAAATTCCCATTATTCCTAATGGTCATAGTGACAGAAAAGGGTGGTTCCATAATCCCTACGGTTATTATACGTCCAAGTTTGCATATTCTTAGCTTATTCTAAAATAGGGTGGCCATGGACCGTACCGTTTCTTTTGGAGAACCATTTGGAAATTGAAGACTCTTCCTAAAATTCACATTTTCTACTGGAGAGTGGGACATGATATCCTTCCCACATATTAAAAAATCTCTACCATTCGCAAGGAGTTCAGAAAGAATGCCCTAGATGCGGGGCTTATGTTGAAACCTTTATTCATGCATTAAAAGATTGTCCCAATGCTCGCAAAATCCTTGTCTTGGGTGGTCTCAACAATAAAATTCTCATTGGCAATTACATCCAGTGCATTGACTGGATAGAAGACGTTATGTGGGTGCTAGACCTTAAAGTTGTTTCTCAATTTATGACTACTCTTTGGAATAGCTGGAACAATAGGAACAATTTCATTTTCAGAGGTAAAGAGGAATAAGCTAAGGTGCTATGGGAGAGAGCCTTAACAGTGTGTCAAGAATTTTGAATTCATAACTTGGTCAATAAACCTTTGTTGCCTATAACTCCGGTTGAAAAAAATGGATTGAAACCCCCTCATGGCACATTGAAAATTAATTTGATGCTACTATTTCATCGAAGAAGATGGGCTATGGGATGACCGCTCGGGACTCAGATGGTTTTGTTTCAGGGGGAAGGCATCATCGATACGAACATGCATGCTGGGCTAAGCTAAAACTATTTGAGGAAAGTCTAAAATTTGTTAAAACTTTTAATTTCAATAAATTTCAGTTTGAAACTGACTATATTAGTTCGGTCAACCGCATAAACAAGAGGGGAAAAGACATAACAATGCTGGGCCACCGCACCAATGAGGTCTACAAACAGATGACAAACTTCACTTCTTCAAATGTTATTTGGGCCATTGTTAACAATTGTAATTTGACTATCAATTTGGATTATCCATTGGATATCCATGATTTAGTTTTGAAAGATTCAATAAATTAACCTTGACTTTATAGGTCTTTTATATAAAAAAATTATTCTAGCATTTATTAGCATTTTAAGTCAAATATATCCTAATCATCATATAAGCATGCTAAAAATACATGAAACAAACTTATAACAAGAATTAAACATGCTTTTAAATCACTAAGAAAATTTTTTGAATAAATTACGTAGGTATCGATACTAATTCAATGGTGTCAATATTTCTCATATATGGTATTGATACCGATTAGAAAATCGGTACCAAATCAACATTTTTTTTCCTCCAAAAGTTAAAACCCAGCAATTATTGATACAAATCCAAAACATATCAGTATTTTACCCCAAGTATTGATAAACGATAAATTATACATATTTTTACCCAATGCTTAGCCCAATTTCTGGATGAATTTCCCCTTTATTTGTGTAAATTGATACTCTTAAACCTTTAATTTCATGTTTTATACTCAGGTGAGCTTAGGGAAGTGAAAAGAATGAGAAACAGGCTGAAAATGGAGAAAATGGGCTAAAGTATGAAAACAACACGTCATGGAGGTTCGCCACACAGTCGTGCCACCTTGAGCTCAAACATGGCCCAACCCCAACTCGTACGGCCAAACCACACGATCGTACCACTTTAACAGGCTCAAGCACGGCCCGGGCCTCGACCCACACGGGCGTGGCACACGGGCGTGTCCCTGTCGTGACGAAGTTCAATTTTACTCGGAAAAGGCTGCTTAGGGACTAAGAAAATCATTCAAAACCTCTATATAAAGGCTCTAGGAGGCAACTTCAAGGCGGCGCTTTTCTCCCACCAAGAAGGTGCTTTATTCCCGCCAACACACAGAGTAGAAGCAAGGAATTACTCCAAAGGAAGCCGATTGATCCCTCTCAGAAGCCGAATTCTCCCTCAACACTGAAGATCTCCCTTCAATTTCCTCCAGGGGTTTTAGGGTTCTTTATGTTTTGTTATCATTATTCTTCTGAGATGTTTTCTTTTATAATTATGAACTAAATCTCCCAAATACTTAGGGGGATGAAACCTAAGACAGATCTTGTTATTAGTTTCTCTTGAATTATATGATAAATATTTGATTTGTTCTTAATTATGTGTTATTCATTATTGCTTTAATATTCCAGGATATTGATTCAAAGAGTAGATCTAGCATAATTAAGCGAAGTTGATTGCAACCCTAGACATAGGGCGACATAAATCTGCAGCATTAGGGTCAAACTTAATAATTGAATCCATAGATCGAGTTAATGCAGCACTAAGGGTTTTAATTAGAAGGAGATTTCAATTAATCAACCTAGGGTTAGTTGTTTTTAGTCTCAAGAGAGATATTAACATAAGTTAGGGATTTCTACAGATCAAGTCAAGTGAATAAATCGTCTCGTTCAAGAGTTGATAACAAGTGAAGTCTAGGTGGATTCTCTCTTGAGTATTGTCCAAATCAATCAATTTTCCTAAGATTTTTCCCCAATTCACTTTTTGTGCAATCTTAGCTTAGTCTAATAATTAGTTTAGTTTAATAAAAATCTTTTTTTTTTTATTTCTAGGTTAAATAATAGAAAGAAAGTTAGTACTAGTACTTTTGGTTTCTTTGGGTTCGATGTCTCGATCTTGCCATAACTATGCTACTGTTCAATAGGTGCGCTTGCCTTAAATCGTGATAATAGTTAGTTTCTGGTGTGACCATTTGTTATAAATTTTATTACTTCATATCACGTATATCAAGTATCAATACTCGAGAAATGGTATCGATACCAAAATAGGCTACTATTTTTCTACATATTTGAATTAGCTTAGAAGTATCGATAATTATGCCCAATTATTGCTACCTCTATACTTAGAAGAAAAAATTATACCAAAATAGGCCAATTAACACAACTAAGCACATAACATATTGGCAAGTTCCTAAAACCTCAACAATCATCAATAAAATGTCTATATTTGCAATATAACGAATCGTCAACAAACTAAACCGGCATACATCCATAATTTCTATGAGTAATGAAATCATGCAAACATCCAAAATATCATGGCAATAATCAACCAAAAGTCAACCTCATTGCCTTATTCCCACAGTTCAAAGAATAATAATATCACCTACACAATTACTAAAGTCTAACTTGGATCACTTCCTAGGTATCCCTGCACCGCTGACACCGTAAACGTTAAATATCTATAATGGTTAAAGAGAGTGGGTGAGCTTAAACAAGCTCAGCGAATGTTGGAGTAACCATAAAGTATACATAATATTAAATGTTAAACAAGAGTATGCTACAACACATTCACAACCATATTTTAACTAAGTAAAAATAACATATTCACGTTTCACTAAATCATAAAACTAGCATATACTCTTACGTATAACTACACTCAACCCAAATACAAATAATTCATTTTACAACAATTCATCAAGACTAACTATAATAGTCATTTTTTTAGCTAAATCAGAACAGTGGTTTCAGAACCACAAATCTGAGGTTGAAAAATTATTCCAAGTGTTTACAGCATGATAACATGTATGTGTGAAACTTTCATGAAGTAATTTTATCGTTTGAATGCTTAATTTTGTAAAAAAGACTAAATCGCATAAAATGAAAAAGTGATGTTATATAGTTTAAAGTGCTTAATAGCTATGAATTATTAAATTGGAAGTCCTTATGATGTAATTAGACCATTGATATGGTAAGTGGACTATTATGGGCTTATATTAGGTGATTTTAATGTTTATAACTAAGGTTAATAAAGTAATTTAGTAAACTAAATAAGTAAAATAACAAAATCACAAAAGCTATCATCTTTTTCTTACCATCCACCACCGAAAATTAGAAAGAAGAATACCATAGCTAGGGCTTAAAGGTTCGGCCATTGTTCATTAAGCATGTAAGTGATTTTGAGCTTGGTTTTTAGTGATTTTTTATGTTTTTGTGATCGTTGCAACTAGTACTAGCTAGCCTAGGGACTATTTTGCAAAAATTTTAAATGTTTTGAGAGTTTCCATTGATGAATATATGTGTTCTTTGATGTTTTATGATGGATTATGAATAATTGATGTTAGTTATACAAGTTTTGTAAAGTGATTTTTAGTGAAAATACAAATTAAGGATTAAATTATAAAATATGGAAACTTTGTGGTTAAAATGTGAAATAAATGAGAAATATGGGCTTCTAGGAACCTATTTGCAATTTTACAAGCATGGGTAGGGACTTAATTTCATGAATTTATGATTTTGTGTAATAAGGACTAAATTGTAAAAATGTGAAAGTTTAGGTGCAAATGTGTAAAATTTCGTAAATGCATAGTTTAGACTAAATTGAATAATTAGAAGATTAAATAAACTAATTTTGATTACATATAGATCAAGAAAGGAAGAATTCAGACTTAGATCGAGGTAAGAACAAAGTACTCAACTAATCGGCTAGTTTCGTCATTTCCGTATACGAGGTAAGTTTGTATGCTAATAAATGTTGTTGAATTATGTTATAATTTATTATTATTGAATTGAATTGCGAAGCTAGTTGAATATGAGTTACAAGACATGATTGACAGAGATACGACAGCAAAAAGTCCCGTATGAACCTTAGGAATAGTATAGGATACAAATGTCATGACATTAGGGCTACTGAGATTGTGTGTAAGACCATATTTGGGATATGGCATCGATATGAGATTTTGTGTAAGACCATAGCGGGGCTATGGCATCGATATGAGATTACATGTAAGACCATATCTAGGATATGGTATTGGTACTGTATATGTGTGATTCCTGAGTATCCTTTAGTGATTTTGAATGGTTCAATGGGCATGAAAGAGACGATGATGAAAGTAAGATTGATTTAAGTGATAAAGGTACATACAGAACCTATACAAGTATCAATTAGAGGTAAGTTGATGAATTCATATGTGATCATGTTTCAAACATGAGAAAGGTTTGTGAATTGATATGTGTTATAACTTATTATGCTTATTTGATTGAATTGCACCTATTTGTTATGATAATTTTATTATCATACGAGCTTACTAAGCTACAAAGCTTACTTCATTTTATTTTCCTATGTTTTATAGTGAAAGGGGATCGTTAGTGTAATATCCTGATTTTGGGCCTAGTCGGAATAGTGGTTTCGTGACCATAAAATCCGAGATAGAAATAATTATTTTATGATTATTTTAAGGTCTATGATATGATTTCGTGATTGTGTGAAAATTTCGTGAAGAAATTTTATGCATAAAGTGCTTAAATTGAAATTAGGGACTAAATCGAATAATTTGCAAAACTTGTATTCTAGAAGTTTCTAGTATGAAATTGTTTTGAAATATTAATTAGGAGGTCTTAAATAGAAATCTTACCAATTTCTAAGTCTATGGACAAAAATTGGACATGGAGGAATTTTGGAAAGTTTAGTAGTAAGGGCATTTTGGTCATTTAGGGTAAAATGAATTAAAATACAAAATTAAAGCCAATTTTGCTCATCTTCAACCCCATGGCCGAATATAGCAAGGAGAAACCATGTCTAGGGTTTTCAAGCTTCCAAGCTCGATTGTAAGTCCGTTCTAGCCTCGCTTTTTAATGATTTTTACGTTTTTGGAGTCCCGTAGCTCGATTTAGCTTATGCTAGCAATAATTTAACCTAGGGTTTATATTTGGAAAAATACCCATAGGTGAAATTTGTGTATTTTGGTGTTTTATGATAGAATATGAGGTTTTAAATTATGTTAGACAACTTGTGCTACTCGGTTTTAACTGAAAACGAGCAAAAGGGCTTAATCGGTAAAAATACCTAATAGTCATAAGTACATGTTAGAGTGAGAATTTGATGTTTCCATAGAAGGGAAAAATGATCAGCATGTCATAAAACATAAGAAAATAGGCTCAAGTTTAATTTACGAGCTTTGGGGCAAAAGTGTAAATATGCAAAAGTTTAGGGGCAAAATTGTAATTTTTCCAGAATATGATTTTGGGTCAATTTGAATAATGTGAGTCCTAATTAGACTATATTTTAAATGATAGAGCAGGGAAAACTGAAATTCGGGCTAAAATGGGGAAAATACCAAGTTGTGGACGAAATGGTAAAAGTAGCATTTTCGCATACGAGGTAAGTTCATATGTAAATGTTGGTAACATAGTTATTGTTTTAAATTTTTTAATGTTATTTAAATGATATGATAATTATTATGAAATATCATACTTGTGACAATTGTTTGATAATATGTCAAATTATGTGATATACTTGGAAAATGTGAAATACTACCGAGTATCGGTATCGACATTTCATAGAAGATGGTTGAGACATATGATTGGGAAAAATGTCCCGTTGAACCTTAGGAATGGATTAGGATACAAGTGACATGTCACTGGGATATTTGGGCATCCGAACTCGTTGAGTTGAGTCCGAGTTCACTTATGGATGCGAGCGTCCGAACTCGTTGAGTTGAGTCTGAGTTCGAGAGATGTAACTAGGCATCCGAGCTCGTTGAGTTGAGTCCGAGTTCACTTATGGATGCGAACGCCCGAGCTTGTTGAGTTGAGTTCGAGTTCACTTATAGGCGGGTTACATGGTAGCTTGGCTACATATGTGGCACTTATGTGCAAACTTTCCATGTATCCGAATTATATTCCGATGTGTTCAACGGGTAAAGTTCTACTGAAATGGAGGAATACTCAAGATGAAAGGAACGTATTGGTAAGTGTTGTGAAATGGGTACTTTGAATAGGTATGTACTTAACCCTCGGGTTGAAAAATCGATATAACAACAATATGGTAAGATGATAAATGAAAATGTGATATGAATGTCTTGGTGATGATTATGCAAATGATGTTTTATGTTTGCTTATATGGTTATGTTACTTGCTATTTGCATGTGAACTTATTAAGCATTTATGCTTACTCCTCCTTTTATTCCTTGTAGTGTTGACAAGCCAGCTCGGAAATCGGGAATGGTGGAGGCTCGCTTCACACTATCCAGTATACCATCTTGGCATAATGGCTTGTATATTTTGAGTATGGCATGTATAGCATTATAAACATTTTGTATATATGGTCTTATGATATGGTTATTGAGTGGTATGGAAATCCTTGGTAATGATTAGCCATTGTAATGACTAATCATGATCATATTTGGTGTTATGTATGTCAAATTGCTAGCTAATCCATGGAAACCATGAAATAGGTAAAATTTACCATAAAATAGATTCAGACAGCAGTAGTGATGTGAATTTGAAAAATCACTAAAAATAGTAGAAATGGAATTAAATAATGAATAAGTTATGGAATCGAAGCTTGATGAGTCTAATTTCATATGGAAGAAGTGAAACAGGCGTATGAGCTATATTTTATGAGATGTTTAAATTTTTGTGAAATAGGGCCAGAGCAATTTCTGGATCCCCTGTTCTGAATTTGGAAATTCACCATAAATTTTACAAAGATAATTAGAAGTCATGCTTTATATTTACAGATTCCTTATTGAGTCTAGTTTTATTAGAGACAAACGGAATAGTCATTGAAGCTCTGTACAGGGAGATATCTGATTCGTAATACACAGAGGTTAGAGTAGTCGAACCCTGAAACAGGGGAGACTTTAACTAATAAACTGTACTAATTGGCCCAACCAAAAATTCTAGAAAGAAATTAGTAGATAGATATATGAGTCTAGTTTCAGGAAAAATTTACGAAATTGGATTTCAAGTTTCGGAACTCGAGATATGATTTTTAAAGCGATGTGATGCGTTAGCCACTTGTCTGGAAATTTTAAAATGAATTGTATGAAATGTTTAAGTAATGAATTAAGTCCGTTAACACCTCGTGTTCGACTCGAAACAGTCACGGGCAGGCGTTACATTTAGTGGTATCGAGCAGGTTTAGTCGGTTCTCGGGCTAACCTAGCATGTGTAAAAGTTTAGCTATACATGCCAGCGATGCGTGATAGTGTGATGTCTTCCGACGCGTATGAGTACCGTCTTATTTAGACAGGTACTCTCCAACCGAAAGCTGCCGACCATGTTCAATTTTATGTGAAGGTATTTGAGTAAAATTATGATTATGATAAGTCTCGGTTCGAAAAGTATGAATAAAGGTTTATGATACATATGTGATAAATATTCATATTTGCTTAATGCTCATATGATGTAGTGTATGTGGCTTACTTGATAAGATGAACGGAATAAATAGAAAGTAGTAGAGGTATGAATAAAGGTCATAATATTATGATATGAGTGAAAATGTCCTTGTCTTGATTTGGACGTCGAATGTTGATAAATGTTAATGATATATAATTTTTATGAGATAAAGGATTATAATGAAATGAACTTATCTATGTTAAATTGTTGGACTGAATTATATGATTGTAATGATATGTACATGATGATGCACGAAATGAAAGTTGTGATTGTGATGCAAATATCTATGTTTCTTTGGCCTTATATAATGTCATGAGCATGAATTAATTTAATTAAATGAATGGATAAGTAAAGCTGTCTAGAAAACATAGAATGTATGCATAAATATATTGTCTAAATGGGACAATAGGAAAATTGGTGTAAGCCAACATGAATGAATGACATGATTTTGATGATGTTACTATGATGATGGAAGTTGTGTCATATGTGTATGTATAAGAAAGTCGAGTCAGAGGTCCTACAACCCCTCCCCCTTATGTATAAGAAAGTCGAGTCAGAGGTCCTACAACCCCTCCCCCTTACCGAAGTAGTACTTATAATGGAATTTCATGAGATTTGTATTGAATAAGTTTCCGGTTGAGAACCCAAAGAGTACAGTGATAGAATAATTATAAGTATGACTAGAGATTGAAAATGAGCTGATAAGTAAAGTCAGAGCCAGTAAAGTATCGGATTGACGTAAAGATTATTGGAGTTATGCACTGTCCTAGTTAGAAAAGGAATTCTCCTTGGTAAACCGAATTACTCAGGTGCAAGGTCGAGAAAAGTGTAAATTGAAATTTATTCAGAATTGGCCTTCTTTAGTGAATGGTTTAATATGAAATTTGTGACAGCAGAACTAGTTGGGGAAATGATAATTGAAATGTGAACTATCTGAGTGTGACAGTTGACTGGACAGATTTAGCAGTTTCTTTTGAGATGTTCTATGTGTTTACCCGTTCTCAAAAATATTTCTATGGCTATTGATCTTCTGAAGAAATTCTTGTTATATGGGAATGTCTTCTAATTCTGGTGTTGGATGAAAGCATTGGTAGTCTGATCGGTTTATAATTTATATTGCTCTATTTCATCGGGTATTCTATTGCATTTAAATTCGATAAGAATTGATGAGAGAATACGTATGATATTATGATTCTATTTCTTCTACTTGATGCTTCATCGATATATATGTATGGGAAGATATATTGATCTTGTTATATTTGATTTCATGGGATTAAATGATGTTTTCTTCGGACTTTCTTTCTTTGAAGAATTATCGGGTATTCCGTATTTTCTCTATGAGTTTGGTTTTCGATTCTCGGCATAGTATCGTATCTTGGGTTTCTTTATCCCGGATCTCTTTATTCGGATTTCTTTATTCGGTTTTCTATCTTGGATTTCTTTATTCGGTTTTCTTGTTATCTTTGTTCCATAATTTGTTAATTACGACTCATGTTCGAAGTGGGTTCTTCAGCTCGTGATAATCATGTAAAATATTACTATACTTCTAATTTGATCTTAGTAATGTGGTGATTTTAGTATTGGGATTTTTCTAATTTCGTGTAAGGATTTGACATCAAGAAAGGCATAGGTGATAAAAGCACGAGTTTCGGTCGGTATGGTAAATTATTTATTTGAAAGATTTCATGTATTATGTCAGGATTATTTTTCCCAAGTCTGATAATAGAATTTCATTTTGTACAGATAAAAGAGTAAATAGTTTGAACGAGAAGTGTATATTTATTGGAAAAGAGTTGGATATTAGTTTAAGTCACTACGAATGATAAGGTTTCCATCTTGTGAAAGCTGAAAAGTTTATTACATGTTGACAGAGTTCGGATAGATGAGAATATTGGTAACCGAAGCGTCTAGTCTACATTGAGCAAAGACTTCCTGACTTTCAGTAATGTATTGTTGTATGAATTGTGATGTGTTTCAAGACAGTGAGGTAATGTGATAGTTTAGAGCATCCGATGTTACATAAAATCGGAGTTGTTAAAGGGGTTAAAGCCGAGCATTGGGATCTATCAAAATTATCTTTGTCATTGTTGATATTGGGATGGAAATTAGAAGGATTATTCTTGAGGCCATATCAGAATTATTTCTATGGCGGAAAGAGGAAAGTGTGATGTATCCTATTGTTAAATGTTTGGCGAGATCTATAAATTATATCTGTATTGAATGAATTCCTACTCATCAGATTCATGGAATTTCAGGTCTCTTTGATTGTTGGATTTCTTGGAATTTCGGTCTCCATTAAATCAAGTTGAGATCCGGGTTTTATGTCATGATATCATAGGAAACTGAGAAGGGTTGAAAATTTAAGAACAGTTGAGAGTTGAGACTGTAAGCTTTTAGATCATATGAGAAATTGAAGAGATGTATTGGAGGTACAGTCTAAGTGCAAGTTCTTCGGCACTGAATATGAGATTAAAAGTGAAGACCACTTTTCTGGTGAGATTTTCGGGGACGAAAATCCCTGAAGGGGGGAGAGTTGAAATATCCTGATTTTGGGCCTAGTCGGAATAGTGGTTTCATGACCATAAAATCCGAGATAGAAATAATTATTTTATGATTATTTTAAGGTCTATGATATGATTGCATGATTGTGTGAAAATTTCGTGAAGAAATTTTATGCATAAAGTGCTTAAATTGAAATTAGGGACTAAATCGAATAATTTACAAAACTTGTATTCTAGAAGTTTCTAGTATGAAATTGTTTTGAAATATTCATTAGGAGGTCTTAAATATAAATTTTACCAATTTCTAAGTCTATGGACAAAAATTGGACATGGATGGAATTTTTGGAAAGTTTAGTAGTAAGGGCATTTTGGTCATTTAGGGGTAAAATGAATTAAAATACAAAATTAAAAGCCAATTTTGCTCATCTTCAACCCCATGGCCGAATATAGCAAAGAGAAACCATGGCTAGGGTTTTTCAAGCTTCCAAGCTCAATTGTAAGTCCGTTCTAGCCTCGTTTTAATGATTTTTACGTTTTTGAGTCCTAGAGCTCGATTTAGCTTATGCTAGCAATAATTTAACCTAGGGTTTATATTTGGAAAAATACCCATAGGTGAAATTTGTGTATTTTGGTATTTTATGATAAAATATGAGGTTTTAAATTATGTTAGACAACTTGTGCTACTCGGTTTTAAGTGAAAACGAGCAAAAGGGCTTAATCAAAAATACCTAATAGTCATAAGTACATGTTAGAGTGAGAATTTGATGTTGCCATAGAAGGAAAAATTATCAGCATGTCATAAAACATAAGAAAATAGGCTGAATTTTAATTTACGAGCTTTGGGGCAAAAGTGTAAATATGCAAAAGTTTAGGGGCAAAATTGTAATTTTTCCAAAATATGATTTTGGGTCAATTTGAATAATGTGAGTCCTAATTAGACTATATTTTAAATGATAGAGCAAGGAAAACTGAAATTGGGCTAAAATGGGAAAATACCAAGTTGTGGACGAAATGGTAAAATAGCCATTTTCGCATACGAGGTAAGTTCATATGTAAATGTTGGTAACATAGTTATTATTTTAAATGTTTTAATGTTTTTAAATGATATGATAATTATTATGAAATATTATACTTATGATAATTGTTTGATAATATGTCAAATTATGTGATATACTTGGAAAATGTGAAATACTACCGAGTATCAGATTTCGGCATTCCGTAGAAGATGGTTGAGACACATGATTGGGAAAAGGTCCCGTTGAACCTCAGGAATGGATTAGGATACAAGTGACATGTCACTGGGATATTTGGGCATCCGAACTCGTTGAGTTGAGTCCGAGTTCACTTATGGATGCGAGCGTCGAACTCGTTGAGTTGAGTCCGAGTTCGTGAGATGTAACTAGGCATCCGAACTCGTTGAGTTGAGTCCGAGTTCACTTATGGATGCGAACGCCCGAGCTCGTTGAGTTGAGTCCGAGTTCGCTTATGGGCGGGTTACATGGTAGCTTGGCTACATATGTGGCACTTATGTGCAAGTTATCCATGTATCCGAATTATATTCGATGTGTTCAACGGGTAAAGTTCTACTCAAATGGAGGAATACTCAAGATGAAAGGGACGTATTGGTAAGTGTTGTGAAATGGATATTTTGAACAGGTATGTACTTAACCCTCGGGTTGAAAACTCGATATAACAACAATATGGTAAGATGATAAATGAAAAGGTGATATGAATGTCTTGGTGATGATTATGCAAATGATGTTTTATGTTTGCTTATATGGTTATGTTACTTGCTATTTGCATGTGAGCTTACTAAGCATTTATGCTTACTCCTCCTTTTCATTCCTTGTAGTGTTGACAAGCCAGCTCGGAAATCGGAAACGGTCGGAGGCACGCCACACTATCCGTATACCATCTTGGCATAATGGCTTGTATATTTTGAGTATGGCATGTATAGCATTATAATCATTTTATATGTATGGTCTTATGATATGGTTATTGAGTGGTATGGAAATAGAAATGCTTATAATGATTAGCCATTGGAATGGCTAATCATGATCATATTTGGTATTATGTATGTCAAATTGCTAGCTAATCCATGGAAACCATGAAATAGGTAAAATTTACCATAAAATAGATTCAGACAGCAGCAGTGACGTGAGTTTAAAAAATCACTAAAAATAGTAGAAATGGAATTAAATAATGAATAAGTTATGGAATCGAAGTTTGATGAGTCTATTTTCATATGGAATAAGCGAAACAGGTATATGAGCTATATTTTATGAGATGTTTAAATTTTTGTGAAACAGGGCCAGAGCGATTTCTGGATCCCCTGTTCTGAATTTGGAAATTCACCATAAATTTTACAAAGATAATTAGAAGTCATGCTTTATATGTACAGATTCCTTATTGAGTATAGTTTTATTAGAGATAAGCGTCATAGTCATTGAAGCTCTGTACAGGGAGATATCTGATTCGTAATACACAGAGGTCAGAGTAGTTGAACCCTGAAACAGGGGAGACTTTAACTAATAAACTGCACTAATTGGCCCAACCAAAAATTCTAGAAAAAATGAGTAGATATATATATGAGTCTAGTTTCAGGAAAAATTTACGAATTGGATTTCGAGTTTCGTAACTCGAGATATGATTTTTAAAGCGACTGTGATGCAGTTAGCCAGCTTGTCTGGAAATTTTAAAATGAATTGTATGAGCTGTTTAATTAATGAATTAAGTCCGTTAACACCTCGTGTTCGACTCCGGCAACGGTCTCGTGCACGGGTGTTACATTTAGTGGTATCGAGTAGGTTTAGTCGGTTCTCGGACTAACCTAGCATGTGTAAAAGTTTAGCTATACATGCCAACGATCCGTGATAGTGTGATGTCTTCCGACGCGTATAAGTACCGCCTTATTTAGACAGGTACTCTCCAACCGAGCTGCCGACCATGTTCAATGTTATGTGAAGATATTTGAGTAAAATTATGATTATGATAAGTCTCGGTTCAAAAAAGTACGAATAAAAGTTTATGATACATATGTGATAATATGTGAGATGAAAGTTCATGTTGTGATAAATATCTATATTTGCTTAATGCTCATACGATGTAGTGTATGTAGCTTACTTGATAAGATGAACGGAATAAATAAAAAGTAGTAGAGGTATGAATAAAGGTCATAATATCATAATACGGAATGAAAATGTCCTTGTCTTGATTGGACGTTGAATGTTGATGAATGTTAATGATATACAATTTTTTTATGAGATAAAGGATTATAATGAAATGAACTTATCTATGTTAAATTGTTGGACTGAATTGTATGATTGTAATGATATGTACATGATGATGCACGAAATGAAAGTTGTGATTGTGATGCAAATATTTATGTTTGTTTGGCCTTATATAATGTCATGAGCATGAATTAATTTAATTAAATGAATGGATAAGTAAAGCTATCTAGAAAACATAGAATGTATGCATAAGTATATTGTCTAAATGGGACAATAGGAAAATTGGTGTAAGCCGACATGAATGAATGACATGATTTTGATGATGTTACTATGATGATAGAAGTTGTGTCATATGTGTATGTATAAGAAAGTCGAGTCAGAGGTCCTACAACCCCTCCCCCTTACCAAAGTGGTACTTATAACGGAATTTCATGAGATTTGTATTGAATAAGTTTCCTGTTGAAAACCCAAAGAGTTCAGTGATAGAATAATTATAAGTATGATCCGAGATTGAAAATGAGTTGATAAGTAAAGTCAGAGCCAGAAAGTATCTGATTGATATAAAGATTATTGGAATTATGCACCGTGTCCAGTTAGAGAAGGAATTCTCCTTGGTAAATCGAATTACTCAAGTGCAAGGTCGAGAAAAGTGTAAATCAAATTTATTCGAATTGGCCTTTTTAGTGAATGGTTTAATATAAAATTTGTGACGGCAGAACTAGTTGGGGAAATGATATTTCAAATGTGAATTATCCGAGTGTGACAGTTATGATCGGACAGATTTAGCGATCTCTTTTGAGATGTTCTATGTGTTCACCCGCTCGTAAATATTTCTATGGCTATTGATCTTCGAAGAAATTCTTGTTATATGGGAATGTCTTCTAATTTGGTGTTGGATGAAAGCATTGGTAGTCCTGACTGGTTCATAATTTATATTGCTCTATTTCATCGGGTATTCTATTTCATTTCGTCGATAAGAATTGATGAGAGAATTCATATGATATTATGATTCTGCTTTCTTCTACTTGATGCTTCATCCGATATATATGTATGGGAAGATATATTGATCTTGTTATATTTGATTTCAGTGGGATTAAATAATGTTTTCTTTTGGACTTTCTTTCTTTGAAGAATTATCGTGGTATTCGTATTTTCTCTATGAATTTGGTTTTCGATTCTCCGGCATAGTATCGTATCTTGGGTTTCTTTATCCCGGATCTCTTTATTCGGATTTCTTTATTCCGGTTTTCTATCTTGGATTTCTTTATTCGGTTTTCTTGTTATTTTGTTCCATAATTTGTCAATTACGACTCATGTTCAAGTACGTTCTTCATTTCGTGATAATCATGTCAAATATGACTATACTTCTAATTTGATCTTGGTAATGTGGTGATTTTAGTATTGGGATTTTTCTAATTTCTATGTAAGGATTTGACATCAAGAAAGGCATAGGTGATAAAAGCGCGAGTTTTAGTCGGTATGGTAAATTATTTATTTGAAAGATTTCATGTGACAATTATGTCGGGATTATTTTCCCAAGTCGACAATAGAATTTCATTTTGTACGTATAAAAGAGTAAATAGTTTGAACGAGAAGTGTATATTTATTAGAAAGAGTTGAATATTAGTTTAAGTCACTACGAATGATAAGGTTTCCATCTTGTGAAAGCTGAAAAGTTTATTACATGTTGACAGAGTTTGGATAGATGAGAATATTGGTAACCAAGCGTCTCGAACTAGACTAGTCTACATTGAGCAAAGACTTCGACTTTCAAGAATGTATTGTTGTATGAATTGTGATGTGTTTCAAGACGGTGAGGTAATGTGATAGTTTAGAGTATCCGATGTTACATAAAATCGGAGTTGTTAAAGGGTTAAAGCCGAGCATTGGGATCTATCAAAATTATCCTTGTCAATGTTGATATTGGGATGGAAATGAGAAGGATTATTCTTGAGGCCATATCGAATTATTTCTATGGCGGAAAGAGGAAAATGTGATGTATCCTATTGTTAAATGTTTGGCGAGATCTATAAATCACATCTGTATTGAATGAATTCCTACTCATCGATTCATGGAATTTCGTGTCTCTTTGATTGTTGGATTTCTTGGAATTCGGTCTCTATTAAATCAAGTTGAGATCCGTGTTTTATGTCATGATATCATGGGAAATTAAGAAGGATTGAAAATTTAAGAACAGTTGAGAGTTGAGACGTAAGCTTTTAGATCATATGAGAAATTGAAGAGATGTATTGGAGGTACAGTCTAAGTGCAAGTTCTTGGCACCAAATATGAGATTAAAAGTGAAGACCACTTTTACGGTAAGATTTTTGGGACGAAAATCCTCAAGGGGGGAGAGTTGTAATATCCTCGATTTTGGGCCTAGTCGGAATAGTGGTTTCGTGACCACAAAATCCGAGATATAAATAATTATTTTATGATTATTTTAAGGTCTATGATATGATTGCATGATTGTGTGAAAATTTCGTGAAGAAATTTTATGCATAAAGTGCTTAATTTGAAATTTGGGACTAAATTGAATAAATTGCAAAACTTGTGTTCTAGAAGTATTTTGCATAAAATTGAATTAGATTATTAATTAGAGGTCCTTAAAGAGTAATTTTACCAATTTCTAAGTCTATGGACAAAATTGGACATGGATGGAATTTTGGAAAGTTTAGTAGTAAGGGCATTTTGGTCATTTAGGGTAAAATGAATTAAAATACAAAATTAAAAGCCAATTTTGCTCATCTTCAACCCCATGGCCGAATATAGCAAGGAGAAACCATGGCTAGGGTTTTCAAGCTTCCAAGCTCGATTGTAAGTCCGTTCTAGCCTCGCTTTTAATGAGTTTTACGTTTTGAGTCCCAGTAGCTCTATTTAGCTTATGCTAGCAATAATTTAACCTAGGGTTTATATTTGGAAAAATACCCATAGGTGAAATTTGTGTATTTTGGTGTTTTATGATAGAATATGAGGTTTTAAATTATGTTAGACAACTTGTGCTACTCGGTTTTAAGTGAAAACGAGCAAAAGGGCTTAATCGGTAAAAATACCTAATAGTCATAAGTACATGTTAGAGTGAGAATTTGATGTTGCCATAGAAGGAAAAATGATCAGCATGTCATAAAACATAATAAAATAGGCTGAATTTTAATTTACGAGCTTTGGGGCAAAAGTGTAAATATGCAAAAGTTTAGGGGCAAAATTGTAATTTTTCCAAAATATGATTTTGGGTCAATTTGAATAATGTGAGTCCTAATTAGACTATATTTTAAATGATAGAGCAAGGAAAACTGAAATTTGGCTAAAATGGGGAAAATACCAAGTTGTGGACGAAATGGTAAAATAGCCATTTTCGTGATACGAGGTAAGTTCATATGTAAATGTTGGTAACATAGTTATTATTTTAAATGTTTTAATGTTTTTTAAATGATATGATAATTATTATGAAATATTATACTTGTGATAATTGTTTGATAATATGTCAAATTATGTGATATACTTGGAAAATGTGAAATACTACCGAGTATCGGTATCGGCATTCCGTAGAAGATGGTTGAGACACATGATTGGGAAAAAGGTCCCGTTGAACCTCAGGAATGGATTAGGATACAAGTGACATGTCACTGGGATATTTGGGCATCCGAACTCGTTGAGTTGAGTCCGAGTTCACTTATGGATGCGAGCGTCCGAACTCGTTGAGTTGAGTCCGAGTTCGTGAGATGTAACTAGGCATCCGAACTCGTTGAGTTGAGTCCGAGTTCACTTATGGATGTGAACGCCCGAGCTCGTTGAGTTGAGTCCGAGTTCACTTATGGGCGGGTTACATGGTAGCTTGGCTACATATGTGGCACTTATGTGCAAGTTATCCATGTATCCAATTATATTCGATGTGTTCAACGGGTAAAGTTCTACTCAAATGGAGGAATACTCAAGATGAAAGGGACGTATTGGTAAGTTTTGTGAAATGGATATTTTGAACAGGTATGTACTTAACCCTCGGGTTGAAAACTCGAGATAACAACATTATGGTAAGATGATAAATGAAAAGGTGATATGAATGTCTTGGTGATGATTATGCAAATGATGTTTTATGTTTGCTTATATGGTTATGTTACTTGCTATTTGCATGTGAGCTTACTAAGCATTTATGCTTACTCCCTCCTTTTCATTCCTTGTAGTGTTGACAAGCCAGCTCGGAAATCGGAAACGGTCGGAGGCACGCCACACTATCCGTATACCATCTTGGCATAATGGCTTGTATATTTTGAGTATGGCATGTATAGCATTATAATCATTTTATATGTATGGTCTTATGATATGGTTATTGAGTGGTATGGAAATAGAAATGCTTGGTAATGATTAGCCATTGGAATGGCTAATCATGATCATATTTGGTATTATGTATGTCAAATTGCTAGCTAATTCATGGAAACCATGAAATAGGTAAAATTTACCATAAAATAGATTCAGACAGCAGCAGTGACGTGAGTTTAAAAAATCACTAAAAATAGTAGAAATGGAATTAAATAATGAATAAGTTATGGAATCGAAGTTTGATGAGTCTATTTTCATATGGAATAAGCAAAACAGGTATATGAGCTATATTTTATGAGATGTTTAAATTTTTGTGAAACAGGGCCAGAGCGATTTCTGGATCCCCTGTTCTGAATTTGGAAATTCACCATAAATTTTACAAAGATAATTAGAAGTCATGCTTTATATGTACAGATTCCTTATTGAGTATAGTTTTATTAGAGATAAACGGCATAGTCATTGAAGCTCTGTACAGTGAGATATCTGATTCGTAATACACAGAGGTCAGAGTAGTTGAACCCTGAAATAGGGGAGACTTTAACTAATAAACTGTACTAATTGGCCCAACCAAAAATTATAGAAAAAAATGAGTAGATATATATATGAGTCTAGTTTCAGGAAAAATTTACGGAATTGGATTTCGAGTTTCGTAACTCGAGATATGATTTTTAAAGCGACTGTGATGCAGTTAGCCAGCTTGTCTGGAAATTTTAAAATGAATTGTATGAGCTGTTTAATTAATGAATTAAGTCCGTTAACACCTCGTGTTCGACTCCGGCAACGGTCTCGGGTACGGGGTGTTACAGAATGAAGCATGTATTTTATACTAAAAATGTTTAATTGAAGCTTACCATGGAGTGCTTTGCTTGTGTAAATTAATTGGTGTTTGCTAAGCGTGTAATTGGGTGTTAAATTTTGATTAATTGTTGCATATTTATTGTAAATAAATTAAGTTGGAGATGTGTGGATGTTTATGGTAATTAATTGTAGCTATTTCAAGTTTAATGGGTAAGTAAAATATATAAAATCAGGTTTTTAGATGACACACAGGCTGAGGACCATTCGTGTGGGTTTTTGGGGTTTGATTTTTAGTTTTTGTAATCTAGTATTTTAATTTGCTTAATTTATAATTTAGTCCTAAAACTTGATTGGATTAATTAAAGCCTTTAATGATAAGGAAACTTGGTAATATTTTAGTATTTGACTTGTAACTATTAATATTTGGTAGAAACAATCTTAATTTTTAATTTTGAAAATGTACTAAAAGTTTTTAAAAGTTACGATTTAGTCCCTAATAATATAACTTGAATTAGACATAGTAAATGAACTCAAATTAAGATGAATTTTTTAGGGCTTACATAATTTGACTAAAAAAGGTCAGTAAATATTTAGAAATAGAATCGAGATATTTTAACCTTAGGTGGTAAAATAACAAAAATACCCTTAAGTTTAAAAACTTAGAAAAAGTTTCAAAATGGTTCATAATTTGCTTCCACATTAATAAATGATAGTTAATTAGTCATAAATGAGGTATTATAAGGTTGGGATGTGCGCCAGGTGGTCGTTAGCTGGAGAGTGCTTCGATAGCTAATGTAACGCTTCGAATTCGGGTTGGCCCGTCCAGGTCGGGTTTGGGGTGTCACAACAATTACATATGCAATTTACTATGAGAACATACTAACATTTTCATGAAACTTAAATAAACTCATTTAGCATATTATTTACATGTTTATGCATCCATCTCACATCGCATTATCCCAATAAATAAGGTCACATTTAAACGATAATTTGGCACTTGAGGCTATGAAACATAAAAGTGGGCCTATCACCACACATCAGATATATGGATCTCCAACACACCAAATGACTCGTAGAGTGAAACATTTCCCAAAAGTGTAACATATAACTTACACTCTCCAACACATCAAATATATCTTAGTGAATGGAGCTTAGCTCACATTCCCTTATCTTTCCAAAACTGTCCTGGGCCTTAATGCCACAAAAGCACAATAACTCACAATCCTATGACATGCCAACTATATCCAATGGTCTCATATGGTCACAAGGCTAAAATATCCACAATCACAATTTTAATTACTAATTTAATGCACATAATCTTTGCTCATAATCAATTTATATCACAAATTTGTACACAATGCATGATTATCGAATTCACATTTAATTGCACTTTAAGTGCCACAATAATGCTCATTAAGCTACCACATATCCGACCACATATGTATACATTAAAATTAGTACATCATGTATTTCATACAAGTATTCTCACATATTACCTGTCATAATAATATCACATTCCACAATTCAACACATATGCACTTACCAAAATTCTGCTCACTTCCGCTGCATTTTTGCATTATTAGCATATCATTATCATTGTCATTTGGTATGTATATCATGCCCACAGCACAACATAATTCACAGTAGTCATCACACATGTCTCATATCATAATATCACATCATAATAATCAATCCACAATTATTCACATAATCACATAATTTCCCAAACCAAACAAGGGAAATAAAAAGCTTACACTCAGAACTTAGTATAGGGGTTTAGGCTATTCCTAAGTTCCTAATTAATAGTATGAATGTAATCTATCATAATTTGGTATAGCAAATTAAACTAATTTTTGCAGTTCAGGAGCTTGAAGATAAGTTTTTTTATTAAGTTTTAATTATGTTTGCTTAAAGTTTCCATTTAGTTAATAAAATGTTCAAATTGAGTATTTTATTGACCCTAGGGGTCGAATGAGGCCTAAGGGTGAGCTAGTGAATTGTATAAGTGTGTAGGAGACCACTAGAAGGCATAATAGACAAATATTGATTGTTATGTTGCAACACGAAATGCTCGATGTTGCAACATAGGGAGCAGAATCGAGAAATCATGAGACTGCCTTTGATGTTGCAACACAGACTAGTAGTGTCGTGACATACCCTAAAAGATATCCCATGAAGAGTACACTGACTGCTATGTCGCAACACAGGTCCTAGTGTATCGTGACATCAACTCTGGACGGGAGATAAACACGAAACACGGGCTTTTTGGTTTGCACAATTAAACTTAAAGCTCGAGAACGTCAGCTAACCTAGGGTTAAGGAAGAAGACCACTAAGAATCTATAAATAGGCTCCTTTGGCAATGTTAGGGGAACCATTCATTCAATTTATAACTAGTCTTTTAATTTTAGTTTAGTTTTCTTCCTTTCTTAGGTTTTTTAGAATTTATTTTTAGTTGTTCTTTGTTTTCAAGAGATCTGATTTGGAGAGATCGTCAAACTTTGTAGATTCGCAATCAATTCTTAATAAAATTAGGCTCTTTCATAAACTCTATACTAACAATTTATTTAACATGTTTGCTCTTTATATTGATCTGATACTGTCTACGGAAGCAATGAGGAACTAATCCCTCTATGAGGGATTAGCAAGTGAAGGTATGATCTATTAACTATTTTGTAGGGTTACTCAGCGAATCAGCTGTTTGGGAAAGGAAGAACGTGAAACAAACCCCAAGCCTGACAATCCTAGGAGGTTATTAAGGTGGCAATTAACCCAAAATTGGTATGACACATCCTTGAACACCTTCATCCCACTAGACTGTGAGGTCAGAAGATAAGTAGTCTTTGCTAACACATAATGTCAGTGGAAGATCGGAAGATCCTGCTAGGGCAACGGCTAGTTGGTTGACGAGGAACCCGAAGAGACAGTTGATAGGGATTACTAAAGCGAGCTAATCACCCATAATCAAGATTTGTTTTACTCTACTCTTTAGTATCTTGAATTTTTATATTTTATGTTATTTTATTTTTCTTATTATAAAAAAACCCTAAAAATCCTTTATTTTATCTTTTTGTACTATAACTAATTTAAAGTATTAATTATATCTTTTAGTGTTTAGGTTGAAATTGGTTTAGCACTTGCCTCCCTTGGGTATGATCCTCGGAGTACTCACTTATTCTGTTGTAAAAGCTATATTACAACTCAACCTGTATACTTGTGAATACCACTTCGTATTTATATATTTTATTGTAGTAGACACACTATAGACGTTAGAACATCCAGGGGCAATCAAAATCGTGTCTACTAGCAGTGATTCCAAACACTCACCATTCATACTTTCGCCTAGTTGCCGAAAGCACAAAATAACTTTTCCTTGCCATTTTCTTTACTTGTAGAAAGTCCTAACAAATCCTAAGTTTCAACAAAGTAAATCACACAACAACAAAAAATCACCATTCAGCCAAAGACTCACCTCAATCAACCAAATAACATAAGCCTAACCTAGATTCTCTTGAAATAGAAACTTTCAACATAGCAAACTTCAAACTCAAATATCTCAGTCTCTACTTATTATTTTTGCCTAAAATCAATTCCATTCATCTACATACTCATTTACAAATGGTTCTCACCCTTCAAACTACCCAAAACTATACAGATTCATCGTTTCAAAATTTCGACGTAAAATAGGCATTTTTCATGAAAACTCAATAAAACCTTAAAATATCTTAATGAAACTTTAAGAAAAGTTTATAAATCTTCTAATAATGCCAAAAACAAGTTGAAAAAGCACTTTGAAACCAAGGTTTAAACCAAAATCCTAAAATCCACCATTAACAAGCCAATTTTTGGTTTTTATTCAAAACATTCAATTTAATGGGTAAAAACTCTATTTAAAAGACCAGATAATATCAAAAATAATAGGAAAATGATTTGTTACCTTCGATGGGAGAAAAATAGACATTTGGTTAAAAATCCAAAAAACCTACAAGCTTGAGAGATGACAAAATCAATGGCGTTTTTGGTGTTTTTCTTAAAGTTCTATGGAAGTTTATTGGTTGGGTGATAATAGAAATCAACGGAATAGAGTTTGGGAATCAAATTTTGATGAATAGGTCTTTTGGAATTCAAGGGACAACAACATAAGTGAATGGGAGAAAACTGTCATGTATGTCATGTATTCTATGAAGATGGAGGGAAAAATAGGGTATTTCAAAAACTTTGGTATAATTGCTTTATAACTACTCCTATTTTGAACCCTTTTACAAAAAAATCTTTATTTTAAAATTAAATATCTCTTCAACCTTATTTTTAAAATTTGACTTGATTTTTAGAAAGTTATAGTCCAAAATAATTTCGGGTTATCACACTTCAAAATTTTAGAGCCCACTTCAAGTCAAAATTCCTAATGTACCCTCAAAACTTCTAAGCCCAATTTTGACGTGTGACACATCCAATAACACACCAATAATATGGACAAGCCACCATATAATGCAATCAAGCTGCCAGATACAAAATATTGTGGTCAAGCCACCAGATAATTTGGTTAAACCACCAAAATATGCAGATTACTAAACTTCCAGAATCTTCCTCCGTACAATCATATCCCAACCCCATACATGTGATATGGCCTATAGAACAAAATTTTCAGTAGGCATGCTTTTCATGCGAATTGGATCTCATTACGATTTAACACAGTGCAATGCTTTACATACGAATCAGAATCAGCATAGTGGCATGCTTAACATGCAAACCAGAAATAATATAGTGACATACTTAACATGCGAACTAGAATATGAACCGAAACAATAACATGTTTATTTTTCATTGCATATCCAATAACGACATATGTCACAATACATGAGTGTCAGGGAATAATACAACATCACATTTAACAAAAAATTGCATAAACACATTCATATTATCACATATTTGAAAGTTCAAAATCACTTACATAGAATCCTCATTCTAAATAGATTTATCAATCCATTTGAATACATAGTGTATTCGCACATTTTTGCGTTTCATAATTTCTTAAACAATATTAATGTCTTCACATTTATTTAATTAATTAACAACTTCACACATTTTGAGTAGGTAAATCCCTACACTTGATTACACGAATTCCAACAGTATCTACTCTGTTTCCAACTCTAAGGGAGAGATCAATCATTGAGACCTTAGTTAATAAAATTAATGTTAAAATGCTAAAAAATCCATTAAAGTATCTTTAGAAAGATCAAATGAGGAGACTTATTTATCTATATTCCAAGTGAGAGTACTTTTCCTAAAGCAAGAATATGAATTCGAGCGGTACGAAGAAGAATGCTTCACAGATGTGTAAAATTGTTATTAGATTCAACCTTAATAATTTAGAAAGGAAAGATTATCATTGAAGTTTAAGGATCACTTACGAAAAATCCCAAGGAATAGATGAATCCTTGATCCCATAATATTTCTTTTACAACAGAAGATTACCTAATGAAATCGTCGTTCAAAAATAAAATGAATAGATATTAGAATTGAATGTGATCTATGAAAAATAAGATAAGAGGATTAGAAGTTCGATTTTAACAAAAGAAATTAATAGAAGATGAAAATCAGCAAAAAAGGTGATTTAGGCAGTGGAGGTGCGGCGTGGAAGATAAGGGGAACATGGAAGAGTGGGGAATATCTAGTGGTGTTGTAGTGGTAATTTGATGAAGAAAAGGTGGCCAACGGTAGTGGTATGGTGACAAAATGTAGAAAAAGTGGTAGTGGAAAGAGGAGGAGAAGAGAGAAAAAAGATGAAAGAAAGTGAATAAAAATAAAAATGAGTGTTTTTAGCTGTCTAGCTACATTGGCCAACTGATAAACCATAATATATACATATTTTTACCCCATGCTTTGCACATTTATGGATGATTTATCATTAGAATTGAGGTATATGATGCTCCTAATCCTTTAATTTCATGTTTTATACATAGGTGAGCATAAGGAAGAGAAAAGAGCAAAGAACGGGCCAAAAAGGACAAAATGGATCCAAATTAGCATTAACACGGCCTAAGGAATTTTCACACAAGTAATCCACGTGTCCGTGTGGATTTATCAGTGTTGAACACGGCCTAAGCCCGAGTCACACGGGTGTGCTACGCGGGCGTGTCCCTATCGAGCCCTGCTTCAATTTCACACAGGAAAAGCTAATTTTTAGGTATTTGGGGCATTCCAAAGTCTATATAAACACCCTAAGGGGGAAAAAAAATACACACAAAGTAGAAACCAAGGAATTACTCGAAGAACGCTGATTGATTCATCTCGGAAGTAGGGATCTATATCAAGACTGAAGATCTCCCTTCAATTTCTCTCGAAGTTTTTGGGTTCTTTATGTTTTGTTGTATTTCCAATTCTGAGATGTTTTCTTTTATAATTATGAACTAAATCCCCTAAATACTTGAGGGGGATGAAACCTAAGATGGATCTTCTTATTAACATCTAAATTATATGATAAATACTTGATTTGTTCTTAATTGTGTTATTAATATTTCAGGATATTAATATAAGTTGAATGTGCTTATTCAGTGGAGTAAAAGTCCCTATCTAAGAGTAGATCCACACAATTAAGCAGATTTGATCGCAATCCTAGACATAGGACGACAAAAATCTGCCGGATTAGAGTCAAATCAAATAAGGGAATCCATATATCGAGTTAATGCAACACTAGGGGTTTTAATTACAAAGAAATTTCAATTAATCAACCTAAGGTTAGTTGTTATTAGTCTTGAAAGAGATATTAACATAATTTAGGGATTTCTACGGATCAAGTCAAGTGAATAAATCGTCTAGTTCAAAGTTTAATAACAAGTGAAGTCTAGGTGGATTCTTCCTTGGGTATTGTCTTAATCAATCAGTTTTCCTAAAAGCAATTTCCCCAATTTACTCTCTATCGTCTTCTTAGTTTTAGTTTAGTTAGATTTTAGTTTAAAACAATTCCCCTTTATTTCTAGGCTAGATAATAAAAAGAAAGTTATTACTAGTACTTTTAGTTCCTGTGGGTTCGACATCTCGATCTTGCCACTAAACTATACTACTGTTCGATAGGTGCACTTGCCTTTATCATGATAATAGTTAGTTTTTAGGTACGATCATATTAATTTATCATCACACACACGATAGATCACCAGCCATGGTATGGTAAAAGGAAAGAAAATAGCAATAGAGGGAATATAGAAACAGAAAGTGAATCATGGAGTGAAAAGGGGAGGTATTGGGAGAAAGTTGACTCAATAAAATAGGAAAGAATCTTCCCCACAAGGCAACTATAAGGTGGACGGCAAGGGGTTGACCATCCCTTATTACATGCTAAAAATTTAAATAAAAATTATGTGGATAATGGAAATTAAACTTAAGATCACTAAGAATTTAATTATGCACTTAACCACGTTACTATTCACTAGCTTTGTTTAATAAATTGATGAAATGATAAATAAAACTATGGGGTGTGACACAAAATTTGTAACATCTTCTACCCGTATCCGTTGCCGGAATAGGGTACGAGGCATTACCAGAGTTTACTGAGCATTTTCAGATAATTCTGAATAATTTATTATTCATATTCTGAAAATAATCATAATGTCACTCTATTGGGCTCTTAAAGCCCAAAACATACATTTAAACATTCAATTAACATTCATGTCACATAAATGTATAATTTAAACATTCAATAACTCAATTCAAGTTGCACGAACTTACTTCATTACTTATTCGTATTTATAGTTTTACTAATCCGAAAACTTTTTCTTTTTCACGTTTAAGTCTCATATTTGAGCCACCCGGATCTTTATAAATAAATTTGATCATCATTTTTATTTATTTCATATTCTAATACATTCAATTAATCTCTAGGCAAAATTACCATTTTACCCCTAAACTTTTGATTAATGACGATTTCATCCTTAGACAAAGAAAAATAAAGTTCTTGTAATTAAATCCTTGTTTCGAACCTAATTATTCTTATATATATTGATAAAAACCCATAAATTCTATAAAATAACAAAAATTTCCACAATTTCAACACTTTTAATTTAATCTCTAAAACATGTTTTCACCCGATCTTGATCTAAATTAATAGTTTCATTCAATTTTATAATTTAAATAATAAAACAATTCATTTCCTTCATTTTGGTCATTTTTGACATTTTTACAAAATTGCCCCTACAATTTTTTTCTTTTATTCAATTTAGTCCCTGAGTCTAAAACACACAAATTATCCATTTTAAATGTAAACCTATTAAGGGTGGCAACAAACAACAATATGTATGTTACCCGGATGAAATATGAAATACTTCTCTAAATTTTTCATCCCATTTGCTTCTGTTCGTTTGGTTATAACTCCTAAGTCTTTGAATCTCAAACTTACTTCATACTTCATCCGGAATTATTACCTTGTTGCTCTAACTTCAACAAGAGCTTCATATTTCATCCAGAATAATTACTTTGTTCCTCTAGCTTTAACAAGAGCTTTATATTTTATCCGGATAACTTAGTTATGTTTTTTTTTCCTGTGTGAAAAACCCAACAAAACCCTTGCTAGCTGAAAATTCATATGTTTATTTTCCTTCTCCTCCTCTCCATTCCACATCCTAAATATATATAGCATTCTTATAAGTAACATTATCTATGATCTCACTATTTACTTATAAATTTATTTAAAGTTGTCCACTCGTGTCTTAGTCACTAAATTATTTTTAATTTGAACTACAGAGATCCAAATTAAGATCCGTAAATGTTCCCTGAAACTTGACTCACATATCTTTCCACCATAAAATTTTTAGAATTTTTGGTTTAGTACAGTTTATTCATTAAAGTTTCCCCTGTTTCACTATCCGACAGTTCTAACCTCTCTTCACTTAAAATTAATTATCTCACAGTACAGAACTCGGATAATGTTCTCATTGGTTTATCTTGAAAATAAACTCATTAAGGATTCTAAAAATATAATTTTTAGCCTCTAATTATTTTTCTCCAATTTTTTGTGATTTTCCAAAGTCAGAACAGCGGAACCCAAATTCATTCTGACCTTGTCTCACAAAATTTATTATATCTCATAACTTACAATTCAATTGCTTACACCGTTTCTTCTATAAGAAACTAGACTCAATAAGATTTAATTCAATATTTTTTTCACCCTTGATTCAATTTCTACAATTTATGGTGATTTTTCAAAGTTATTCTACTGTTGCTGTCCAAAATTGTTTTAGTTCAAGATGTTTATTACCATTTTTCCTCTAAATTTCACTGGTCATACAATTCAGTCCTTGCTCAATTAGCCCATCACTTAAGCTATTTTTCCTCAATTAATATTTTATTCCATCATTCTAAACTATTACACAACCTTTAAAAATCAGAATTTCAACACTAAACCTTAATTCACAACTTTTTCACAATTAGGTTCTAAAATCAATTTTTATTGAAATTACTTGATAAAATCATCAAACAACAAAGTAAAAGCTTCAAATCTATTTTATTTCATCACAAACAGCCAACACTTATCAATGGTATCTTTCAATTTTGTCCATAAAATCAAAAACTAATGAATTAAACACTTGGACCTAATTGTAAAAGTCATAAAAACATAAAAATCTCAAAGAAAAAGGCAAGAATTGAACTCACATATGTCAAACTATGAAAAAAAGCAACTTTCAGACCTCCCATTGCGTTTTTGCTGAAGAAGAATGATGATATCTCTAGATTATTCAATTTTGTCTTGTTTTATATGCTTAATTTGCAAAATTTCCAATTTTGCCCCTTGTTCACACTTGATTTTTATTTTTCCTGCACACACATGCCGTCCAGCCCAATAATGGGTGTTTAATTGCCTATTTAGTCCTCTTTTAATTATTACTAGAGCTATTTAATCACATTTCATAATTTTGCACTTAATTCAATTTAGTCCTTTTTACCCAATTGACTACCAAAACCTTAAAATTTCTTGACGAAACTTTAATACTGACTTACTAATACTCCATAAATATTTCTAAAAATATTTATGCCGGTTTATGAATTTTAGGTCTCGATACCTCGTTTTCAACCCAATTTACCTGATTAATTCTTTTAAAATCGCAAAATTCACTAATTCAAAAATTCTTTTAAATTCACGCTTGGCCCATAATTATTATTTATTAAAATTTCTAAACTTACTTATTGGATTTTTTAATCTCGAATCACTGTTTTTCGATACCACTGAAAAATTTGGCTGTTACAGAATTTTAAAAACAGAGTTCTATAGGAAAAACTTACTCTTAAAACTTTAGTTTAAAATCAAAGTTCTTGGAAAACATAACAGTTAGCACACAAGTTACGAACTCTAAACATTCATACTGAAAAACATGATAGTTAGCAAACTTATAGCAAGTCGTAGCCACTCACTGATAAAGCTGAGAATTTAAACGAGTTTTGCTTTACCTTTATACTTGCTAGTAGATGGTCCGACTGGTTCGCAACATACATAACAAAATTAACACATTCAAGCGAACCTAACTTTTTGGACAATCAACCCTAACAAGATAGAGGATTACCTTGATTTCTACAAACTTGGTTCAGAAGATAGGCTTGACAATAGAATACCAATGAGAGAATTTTCATGGAAGAAGGATTGTATTTATAGGCACTAAGTGTCTTAGTGATTCTAGGATACCCTACTTGACTTAAAAATTTAGTCGGTTTAGAAGAAAGTTACATGCACGAAAAGTATCCTAGATACATAGTATCTTTATTTCCTAACTGACTTGACTTTAATTGGCGAACCTCTAGTTTACAACTTAACTAGCGAACACAACTTCCAATGAATCTAGCAAACCCTCTTACCACATCTTTTGGTGTACACCAGTTCACAAAAACACTGACGAACTCCTTAATAATTTCTCTTTGGCGAATCCTAATTCGTTGAAATAGTGGCGAACCTTCACTTGCGAGGTCAAAACTTCCAAACCCGATATCGAGATATTATTATTGATTAATTTGCAAACTATTTTTCATTAATGTTGCTTAGCCTATACTCACCTGACCAGTTTTTCCCTAAGGCTGATTTTGAAAATGGAAACTCATACCATCATAAAGTAACCCACTTCATATGTGCTGCTGCAAATTTTGGAAAAGCTATTTTGGGAAGGAGCGATATTCTTGTTTCAAGGAGAGGAAGTATAAAACAATGAAAAAATGGGCCAATTTACCAATAAAAGCCCCTATATTTTTAAATTTACCAAAATGGACCAGGTGGAAAATTAATTACTGGAATTGGCCAAATTCTACAAAATGCGTCTACACCAACGGGTTGTCAGGGGAAAAAGCAGGAAAACGCTTCTTCAAGGAAGCGCTTTGCCTATGTGGACAGAAAATGCTTCCTTGAGGGTGCACTTTCAGTCCACGTGGAAGAAATGCTTCCTTGAGGAAGCGTTTTCTCTTTTTTTAGGGTTATGGTTTTTTGCAATCAGGGTTAGGGTTTTGGGAGTTTTGGGCTTTTAAATTTAAGGGTTTTAAGGAAAAAATTAAATAAATTAGGGTTTAAGGTTTCTTAATTAAATTAATTATAAATTTTAAAAAATTAGATTATGGTTTAATGTTTATGGTTTTTAAGGAAAAAATCAAATAAATTAGGGTTTAGGGTTACTTGAGTAAATTAATTATAAATTTAAAAAATTTAGATTAGGCTTTTAAGGTTTAGGGTATTAGGGTATTAACGAAAAAATCAAATAAATTAGGGTTTGGGGTTTAGGGTTACTTAATTAAATTATTTGTTAATTTAAAAAAGATCTCACGTGGACGCTCTTTTGTTACAGTAGTTTCTGGAAAAAATAATTTTGAGAAAACGTTTCTGAGCAAATAGTGTCAAAAACACTTCAAGCAGTTGCATTGTCAGCAAAAGTACTGAAAGAAGCTCCCGCATAGATGCTCTTTTGCTATAGTATTTTCTAAAAAAAATAATTTTGAGAAGACGTTTCTGAGCAAATAGTGTCAAAAACACTTCAAGTAGGATGCATTGTCAGCAAAAGTATTGAAAGAAGCTCCCACGTGGACGCTCTTTTGCTACAGTAGTTTTTGAAAAAATAATTTTGAGAAGATTTTTCTGAGCAAATAGTGTCAAAAACGCTTCAAGTAGGATGTATTGTCAGCAAAAGTACTGAAAGAAGCTCCCACGTGGACGCTCTTTTGCTATAGTATTTTCTGAAAAAATAATTTTGAAAAGACGTTTCTGAGCAAATAGTGTTAAAAACGCTTCAAGCAGGATGCATTGTTAGCAAAAGTACTGAAAGAAGTTCCCACGTGACGCTAATTTGCTATAATGGTTTCTAAAAAAATAATTTTGAGAAGATGTTTCTGAGCAAATAGTGTCAAAAACGCTTCAAGCAAGATGCAATGTCAGCAAAAATACTGAAAGAAGCTCCCACGTGGACGCTCTTTTGCTACAATAGTTCCTATTTGGCCTGAGGTTATAAATGAGCCAAATTTTTTTCTCAGATTGCATAACTTACAGCAACAAAAGAGAGAGTCTAAGAAGGATAGAAATTAAAGATGAGTGAACGTATTAATGATGTTATTTACTATGATGGTGAGGTTCGTCACACTGAGAACGATGTTGTGTTTTTATCGGAGAATACAACTCGATTGGTTTTTAACTAGCACATTGATTTGACAGAACTTCGCAAAAAAATTAGGCATAAAATCTTTGGAACAATGCCAATGAAAGTTTTATCTATTAAGTATCAATTTTGTGCTTCTGTTGATCCTGTGATATATGACTCGTTCGACATCAGAGGTGCTCGTGGCTTGGAGGCAATAGTGCAGACTCATCTCGCTAGTGGAACACCCTATCTTTAGTTATATGTACATTTTGCATCCCTAAATGATACATTTGCGACTGTTGTTCGAGAGGAATACACGGCTCCTGCCCAACACTTCATTAGTGGGTTACAAAACACGGAATAGCCGGTGTTTGGTATCGGTATGGAATACACAACCCCTGCACGACACTCCGTCAGTGGATGGGACATGCATCTCGGTGGATCGATGTTTGATGCTGAAAATACGTACTAGGGAACGACATCAACTTCTAGTGGTTGGCAATCTACATCCAATTGGGGACGTTATGAAATGCCCAGAAGAAGGGATGATGTACTCCTTATGACGTCCACCAGTGAGGGGACCTCATACGTCGCAGATGATGGTGGGTTAGATGATGAGTCCGATGTAGATCCACTTCGAGAGCCCGACCCTGATGGTGTAGAAGTTGGATTATTTTCTGAACCAGAGCCTATTCCAACTGAACTTGAAGATGTTAAAGAGGGTTCAGATGAAGAAGAAGATCCACGATTCAGGGCATACTCGTCTCCAGCCCACATGCATAATGTCAATCTATCTGTAGATAATGCGTTGGAGTTTTCAGATCTACCACACAGAATGCGTGATCGTACAAGTTCGTTATTGGATTCGAGTGAATTTGAAGTTGGTAAGGAGTTTTCCAATAATGATAGTTTTCTTGGTTCATTGAAACAACATAGCATCAATAACAGTGTTAACTACCAAGTGGTTAAATCTAAATCTGATAAGTTTGAAGTGAAATGTACAGTGCAAGACGGTACATGTTCATGGAAAATCTACGCCTCGTTGAGGAAAAGAACAGGGTTGTGGGAGATAAAAAAGTACAAAGGTCCACATACATGTGCTGCAGGTAAAATATTTAAGGTTTTTTAATAATATTGTTATTATGTAATATTGTATTATTTAACGTACTTCGTTGACAGGTATTTCACAAGATCATCCCAAGATAGATTCAGCTATGTTAGCTAACTTAATACTACCCACAGTGAAGGCAGATCTCAGGACTTTAGTGCCGGTCTTAATTGCCAATATTTGTAGCCAAATGGGGTACACACCCTCTTACCATAAGGCTTGGATAGCTAAGCAGAAGGCGTTGGAGAAGATGTATAGTGGGTGGGATGCTTCATATAATGAAATATGGCAGTGGTGTCAAGTGCTAGAAAGATACGTCTCAGGTTGCATAACAGACCTTGAAATGAAACCTGCGTACTACAACGACCGATTGCTCCGTAGATGCCAAGTGTTCAAAAGTCTGTTTTGGACCTTTAAGCAATGCCGAGACGCATTTCTATACTGCAAGCTATTGGTACAAATTGACGGTACCTTTATGTTTGGTAGATATACCCATCGACTATTGCTGGCAGTGGTACAGGATGGCAGTGGGAGAATCCTTCCAATTGCGTTTGCAATAACATCGGGGGAGTCAGCTGATGGCTAGGATTTCTTTCTTTCTAGGTTAAGGAGGCATGCCTGCCTCCAACCTGATATCTGCATTATATCGGATTGAGGCACCAGAATACTAGCTGCAATTGAGCGACAGGGAAGTCTATGGCTTCGCACACACCATCGGTATTGCCTAAGGCACGTTGCTTCCAACTACAACAGCCAATATCTATCTAAAAGTGAACGACGGCAAGTGACCAATATGAGTATTTAACTTAATCTCTATTAATATAATTTTGTTTGTAATATTCAATTTATTCTAAATGGAAGAGTGGTACGTAATTTTCGCTATCAACTTATATTGGCATGGTATGAGATAAGTAAAAACCGTTTTCATGAGATGTTGGCGATTTTTCGTTCAGTTAATAAAGAAGGCCATGACTACCTATGTAACATACCTTTCTAATAGTGGACACAAGCATACGATGGTGGCATACGATATGGTCATAGGACCTTAAACTTGGTTGAATGCATAAATTCTGTTCTAAAAGGGACGCGTCATTTACCGATAACATCAATTGTGCGAGAGACATATTTTCGTTTAGCGGCGCTATTTCCAAAGCTAGCAGCGAGTTATACAGGCCAAATGCAGGGAGACCATGTATGGTGCACGAAGGTATTGCAAGAAATTAACAATGTGAAGGCGCGGACGAACACTATGCACACAGTGTGTCACGATCGAGACAACTTATGGTTTCGTGTGACAGAGTTTAACAGACCGCACCAAGGTATTACTGGCAAGCAATATCGTGTACACTTGAGAAATAGGACTTGCGACTATGGGAAGTTTAACGCACTTCGTTATCCATGCGCTCATGTAATTGCAGCTTGTCAGAATCTTCGTCTGGATCCCATGAGCTATGTCGACGGAGTTGACAAATTAGAATACATGTACAACATGTGGAGACACGTATTCCCACCGGTCCTAGATAAACGTAAGTGACCGTCTGTATCGCTTGTTCCGTTTAAGCTGTTACCGGAGAGAGTTGCGGCGCAAACTAAAGGGTTGACATTGCTATATTAGAATACACAACAATATGGATATCCGAGAAATAACCAATCAACAGAAGTTGTGCGGATGGTGTAGGAACCTAGGCCATACAAGTAGATCATGTCCAAATTGCAATAGTTGATAGTTGTTGTAATTATTTATATTTTATTACATGAAATAATATAAAATATTTAAAATATTGCCTTATTCAAAAGAATTTCTATTTTATTAAAAATATAAGACTAAATTACAATTACTTTATTCAAAACAACCTTTTATTTTATTACATTAAATAATATAAAAATATTCAAAATGTTTGTACAAATATATTAAAATAAAAATCAATGTCCGTGCCTGTCGGATTCAGTGCCACATAGAGGTCGTCGACGGTTATGCACTGGATTCCTCTTTTGTCTAGCTTTCAGCGCGGGTTGTGGTTGCTCCGGCAAAGATTTTGGTTCCTCCAGCAAGGGATCTGGTTGTGGGTGTTGGGAGGATGACCCACCTTGAGAGAATAGTGACTGCGGAGGTGTTTGCATCATCAATGGCGAAGGTGTTTGAAACCTATAAGGTGATGGGGATTGGTAAAAAGAAGAGCTCCCCGACGGCCCCTCGTGCGATCTCGAGTACGATGGCGGCCTATAGATCGGTGGTCCACTTAAAATAATCGAAAATGAAGATGAACCGGGCCATGCATTCCAACCTGTCATAAGACTAGAAAAATAAAACATATATGGGTTAGGATACATAAAAGGGCTAGGATACGCACCTGGCATCATCTGAAAAGGCTGTGCTGTGGGTGTCGTCGGTTGAAGTGTTGGGCCCGGTGACTGTGTGGGTGCTGTTGCTAGGCCTGCTGATTGTATGAGCACTGTTATAGGCCGGGTGATTGTGTGGGCGTTGTTGATGGGCCTGCGTCGTCATCCATTTTTCTTGGATTTAAAGGGCCACGTCGTTCCCTTTGGACACGCAATTGCCGTAGCCTCTCCTCTTCCAATAATAAATATGGCTTGCCATTGATCTTAAACCATGGCATGTATTCCGGCACGCACGCTAACTTTGGAACAATGATCGGTTCCCGAGTAGGTATATAATTATACCGATCTTCCCATATTTAGATAAAGTGTGACCAGAATCTCGGCCAATCCGTATGCAATTGCCGTAAGTCATTCTATGATGATCATCCAACACATCAGGTGCCACGGGAATTGGTTTTCGGAATCCAAATTGCCGTAATACTCTGTCTAATTGGTGCATCTCCACGATCGCAAAGTTTACCAATGGGACCTTCACATGCCAAGCGTTCAGATTTTACAAGTATTCATCCGGAATTACTGCCCGAATTGTCGAATCTTCATATAGTGTCCATTGAAACTATATGAAAATGATGGAAATATTAGTTATATACATAATACTAAATGCTAAATACGAATCGACTATTTTATTATGTATGTATATCTATTTTTTTAAATATTTACTTGTGCTTCCGATCGTTGGTCTAATAGAAGTCGTATATCTTCAAGAGAGGTAGGTAATCCAACATAACTTGCCAAATGGTTCTACCTAATTAAATAAACTTTTAGCATACGATTATATTTTAAATCTACGTAATAATTGTAAAATCTAATATAAAATTTACCTCATTATGAGTGGGAATGTATATGGGTGGTCCACTCGAGGACGTAAAAATGGAAAGCGAAACTGTGTCCATAATTGCAGTAGAGATAGGCAACCTCAGATTTTCGCTTTATTCGGTCGCGTCGCCCCGCACATCTCCCGGTACAGTGTTGCCAACATGGCAGACCCCCAACTAAATTCACCAGCTGCTCTAAAATCAACAAGTTTCAACAGCCATCTTAGATGTACAAGGTTTCGTGACAAGTCCGGCATCAAATAATCTCCAATTATCTCAAAAATGTATGCCGGAGCATATCGTATTCTTTCTAGTTCGATAGAATCATCATCCGGCTCTGGGAATTTGTCCCGTAACCAGCCCATCTCGATCCGACCTCCGTTAATATTATCCAGAATAGCACCCAAAAGCTCATAGCATACCTCTCCCCAATCAGCAGAATGAACGGACCCAGTGACTGCGTCCCCGTCCACCGACAATCCCAATTGCAAATGCACGTCTTCCAAAGTGATAGTAAACTCTCCATATGGAAGATGGAATGTGTGCGTCTCGGGTCTCCACCTCTCTATCAACGCACTAATGAGTTTCGGATCCAACTTGCACCCCCGGCCTATCGTAGCCACTTGCCAAAAACCCGCTTCCCGCAGATAATTCTCTATCAATGGTGATGGAGGACCAGCCATATTACGGATATAGTATTGCAATATCCGATCTACAGACTTTTATAAGAAATAATAAAACAAAAATTATTTAAAATTGCATAAATGAAAAAAAATCTTAAATAATATTTAAAAATTAAATTTAACACTTACCATTTTCATTTGTTTGACGAATATGTGTTTATCATCGAGACGAATTAATTCTCCGGCCATTGCTAACACGATCAAATTTTTTTGATTTAAAAAAATAAATTCAGAAAAAATAAAATTATAACTTTTTTGAAAAAATTAACGAGAGCTTTGAGAGAAATTTGAGAGAAATTTAAGAGAAATTTGAGAGATTTGAGAGAATATTGAAAGATTGAAGATGGAAAGGATTTAAGTGTGAAAAAAATGAAAGGGGTAGGGGTTTTTATAGTTTTATTTTTACCGTTGGGAGTTATCAATGGTCAAAAAAGTAGCCGTTGGTATTATTCATGCACAGGGAAAACGCTTCCTTGAGGAAGTATTTTCCTACTTTATCCCCTGACAACAAGCTAACATAGACGCGTTTTTGGGAGAAATGACCTATCTCGGTAATTAATTTTCCACCTGGCCCCTTTATATTTAACGAGACAAAAGTTAGAATATAATGGTAAAAGCAAATTTGCGGATTAACCAAATAATTTTATATTAAATATAAAAAAATTAAGGCAGCACTCCTCCAAACACGGCGATAGTGTTGATGTTGCAGCCTCCGTTTGCATTTTGATGGTTGGCTTAAGTAATTATTAATTATTATTCCGTCGGCCCCGGATAAGGCGATGCTGACAAAACCAAAATGCAGAGGCCAGAATTTCCATTAGCAAAGGAGATATTAATGCTGTAAACTCAGTTACCATGTAAAATTGGATTAAATGCTTTATAAATTGCAATTAAAGTTAAAATAGATGGATGTAGAGTCTTGGGAGTTACGATTTACCTTGCCTTTCATCCCACGCCATGAATCCCATAAAGCAATAAAACTTGCCGTTTCTTTCTTCCTTCTTCATCGTCTTTGAATCCACACCCACGTCTCTGCCATGGACACCAAAAACAAGGATGTTATTCGATTAGAGCGTGAATCCGTCATCCCCATCCTAAAGCCCAAGCTCATCATGACTTTAGCCAACCTAATTGGTATCCATTTATCCACTTCCTCTTTTTGGGTTTCTCTTACTGTCCTTTTAACTAATTTCATTCGCGCGTTACAGAACATAGTTCTGATCGGGCCGAGTTTTTAAAGTTCTGCAAGAGAGTTGAGTACACGATACGAGCTTGGTATCTTCTCCAATTTGAGGATTTAATGGTATTACAAACATAATCCTTGAAGCATTTTGTTCCTATTCCTTCCCTTTCTCCCTAATTTTAGTTGGACTTATGTCCGCAGCAATTATACTCCCTCTTCGACCCTGTACATGGGGCTCAGAAATTGCAGCAGCAAAATTTATCTTCTGAAGAAGTAGATGTACTTGAACAGAATTTCTTGACATATTTATTTCAGGTATTCTGCTCTGCTTCTAACGGGTAAAACAGAAACAATGTTCTCTATGTATAATAACACCATTTATTTTGTGCAAGCAAGTGTTATTGATATGATGACTTGAATTTCATTTATGATAAGTGTGTCTCTGATGTTTCCATTAACATAACTAAAATTGATTCCAACAACACCATATATGCTACTTATTTTGGCTGCTAATTTAGCATCACGATGGTAGTTGAATTTCCCTTTGGTGTACAGGTGATGGAGAAGAGTAATTTTAAGATTGCTACAGATGAGGAGATTGATGTCGCACTTGCAGGGCAATATCTTCTTAACCTTCCCATAATAGTTGATGAATCTAAGGTCATCTGCAACTTCGTCTGTTTTGTATATTATCATCTCCAGTTATTGAATCTTTATATCAATATACCGAGTGGGTTTTATTCTGTGTTAATAATATTATTCTTTTTTTATCTTACGCAGTTTGTTTTCATTGAATGCAGATTGACAAGACACTTCTGAAGAGATATTTTTCAGAGCACCCCCAACCAAACCTTCCTGATTTTGCTGATAAGGTTGTGATTACAATTTAGCATAGAAGGTGCATCATTGTTTGTGTTGTTTCGGACACTCACTAGTAAGACGAAGTTGCTCTTGAGTTTGTCATATGAAAAAACCAGAAGGATTTTGATTTTTGAGCTTCTTCTCTTTATTGAGCAGTTAGTTTTCACTAGTTTGTATTTTTTCTGTATTTTCCGTGTGGTTTTTGCTATGTATTTGTACATCAGACGGATCGGAGTCCAGAGACTTGTTTTGGTTAATGGCATAATATTATGCTTGAGACCTATAAAAGATGATTTTCTCAATGATTATGCACATGCCATATTATTACTCTAAAGATATAATATATCCATAAATTACATTAAAAGTGCAGAGTCATTTCAATACCATATCATCAAAGAAGTTTTGGATATGCTTGCTTATACATATTCGATTCAGATGTATTAGTTGATATCCCTCTCTCCTAAGCTAAGCATAAATCATTTTGTCTTTTAGTACATTATCTTCAGACGTGGGATAGGAATTGATCGTACAACGGATTATTTTTTCATGGAGAAGGTGGATATGATCATTACACGTCTTTGGACATTTCTTTTAAGGCTAACACGGTGAGCATCTTTAGGGAAATTATTACCTTTTATGAGTTGTTTTGGTATATTTTTGGCTAAAGCACCTTTAGATACAGTTGCTTAGAGGTAATTGGAAAACTGACTATGGTTAAGCCTATGGAATGTAATTTAACAAAATTTTCTGTAACTCAAAATATCTTGGAATTAGTATGACTGGTAGGTTGAGGTAATGTTTGACCATTCTGCGGTCTTCATTTATTAAGGGTCCTAAATTGTTAATTTACTGCAAAGGATATAGAGTTCGCCATGAGATGCCAGGGGTGGATGGTAATGGCCAAGCCCCCCAAAAAAAAAAGAGCAAAAAATTTTGGACATTTTCGTTACTTCCTTGAAATTTTTAATTAAGTACTCCTAAAATTTTTGAAAATTCTCATTATTCTCACAAAATATTTGAAAATTTTAATTATGCCTCCAAAACTTAGTCCCAAGATCCACCACTAATATCTTTCTTCTCTTTCTTGTAGACTTGATTGCTTCATACATTTTGTTTTTCTTCCTTTTAATGCTTTCCAGAGATATGATCCTTGCAGATTGGAAAAACTTTTGAACAGAAGATTAAGAGAACGACATAAGAAAGAGCCAAAGAAGGATGATGAAATTAACCCTGAAGCAGACAGTGAAGATTTGTTTGTTGATCGGATCCGTCTTGAAAATATGGACCTAAGGTTGTGAAGTACCACCTTATGCTTTTATTTTCGAGGACAGTACTTATTTATGAACATATATACCATCTAAGTGCTTTCTAAGCAAGCCACTTGTAGGATGCTTTCCATGCCATCATCATTAAATTTGAACTAGTCTTGATAATTTACAATTTTGACGCAGCTACTTTTTTTAGCTTTATGTTTTAATTTCAGTACGAATATTTGCATATCTTTCCTCTTAAATAGTTATATGATTTTATCATTAGCAGCATGTCTTTCCTAAACTCTGGCGGTGTCATTAGTCAATTACTTGCTTGTTCTGTATTAAGCAGCATCAAGAAATTGGTGAGCAAGACTACAATCCAAGAGCCTACTTTTGATAGGATTATTGTTGTCTACAGGTACTGCATGTTGCATCTTACCATACAAGTTTCCAGTTGAGATAAATTAGAAATTGTCAATAATGTCTTTCTTCAATAATTGATATGGATATATTAGAAAGCCAGTTTATTGGTCTACTTTATTTCAAGGTTGAACATATTGATTGTTGGAACAGTATTCTGAAAGCACCTCAGTTTCTTATTCTCTTGGTCTTGAGAGAATTATCTTATTAGTAAAGAAAAAGAAAGGAGAAAGGGCATCAAGACAGAAATTTCTATGGATAGAGAATCATATTTTCTTTAGGAAAAAATGCTAAACTGCTCATGGATTTGGTGTCTTTCTAAATTAGTTAAATAAAAATCATGAAGAGCAATTCATAGAAATCTAAGATGTGAGGTGAACTTCCAGGAGAGCTAGCCCCAAACCAAATATGGATCGAGGAATATACGTAAAACATTTCAAAAATATTCCAATGGCAGATCTGGAAATAGTCCTTGTGAGTCTCTCATCTCTTTGCTCAAAGCTTTTATATGATCAAAGTGTATGATATTATTTTTGTTTTTTCATAACAGCCTGAAAAGAAAAATCCAGGATTAACTCCCATGGACTGGGTCAAGTTCCTTGCCTCTGCTGTTGTGGGGCTGGTCAGTTAAGCAATGATGTTTCTCTGTTACCTGTTCTTGTCTTTCCACCATTGCTTCATTTCTGCCTGGTATTCATATTGATTGAATGCACTATTATTGTGCCTTTATTCACAGGTTACTGTGTTTAGTTCTCTTCAAATGCCTACAGCTGATCTTTGGGTCATCTTTGCCATTTTGTCAACTGTGATTGGTTACTGCGCTAAGACATATTTCACGTATGCTTTCCTCCATCTTGGATTAAATGTAATATGTCTTATGCTCTTTGCTATATGTCGTGGGATCAATGTTGATGGATCCATTCAGAAATATAAGCTGGTAAAGGGATGTCCTCTTATTTATACTATGTTGTCCCAGGTGCCTCTGGTTGGCTGTATAGGCACTTATACTTAATTACTTGGTGTCTCCGTTGCTTTACATGTTTCACATTGTTTGATTGATTTGTGTTATTATTTTCATATTACATTTTAGGTTTGAAGCAAACATGGCTACATATCAGAATTTAATAACACAGTCCATGTATGACAAACAACTCGATAGTGGAAGGGGCACTTTACTTCACTTGTGTGATGATGTGATTCAACAGGAAGTAGGTTGCATTCCTTTTTTTTTTCCTTCTGTCTTGTATCGGAAATTTTAGTACATTTTCCTGCCAAAAGCAAGAAACTGTAGCATCTATTTTTTTATTTTGATTCATATTGAAAGCAAGAGAAGCTGTATAGCCTTCACTATTCCAAGCCTTAATTGCTTGGTTACACAGTTGCGAAGCTTTGATGTGTAGTGCATATAGGATATGAAACCAAACAGAGTCTTATCTTCAAATGAGCTTTACTATTTGTTTATTTTCCTTCTGTTCCACAATATTCCTTTATTCTGAACAACAATCTTGACTGCAGGTGAAAGAGGTAATCATCTCATTCTTTATACTAATGGAGCAAGGTAAAGCCACCATGGAGGTATGCATCATCATTTTTTCATCATTCCTTGCTTTATAGATATTCTTCAATGTGACAAATTTTTATGTGGGTCCATTTTAGTAGAGCATAACCTTTTAACAATTCAATATAGGACTTGGATCTAAGGTGCGAGGAACTAATTAAAGAGGAATTTGGGGAGAGCTGTAACTTTGATGTGGATGATGCAGTTGAAAAGCTAGAGAAGTTGAAAATTGTTTCTCGGGTCCTTATATTCCACCTCCATAAACTTGATTATATTCATATTTGTTAAATATATTCATCTTTTGGGTTCAAGTTAGTTAATACATTTCTTGTGGATAAATTGGTTGCAAATGTTTTTGAATTCAGGATTCTATTGGACGATTTTATTGTGTTGGACTGAAACGTGCAAATGAGATTATTGGTGTAACCACTGAGGAACTCGTGCTGAAGGCAAGACAGGGTTCTATTTCAGCTTAATGCTATGCTACCTTGGTGAGGTGGGACACTTTCATCTATATATACAAATGTATTTCATATGTGTGTGTTTTCTTAAAAAAGTATGATACTAATTTTATAATTAGCAGAAGAATAATTCAAGGGCCTGGTTATTTTTTTTAAATTATGATATTAACTTAGTAATTGAATTTGAACTCAGGATGGTGAGTGGAGGATATACATGTATGAACCTGAGTCACGTGTTAATGAGGTTATCAGAACCCTAAAATCCTTGCTTCATATCATGTGACATGGGAACTGGGAAGACGTGGTCCGGCAAGCAGCTATGCAGTTGTGCATATTGTTGATTTTAATGTGTGTATTTCCTTATCTCAATTTGAGGGTTTCATTTTCTGTCATCTATGTGCTGTACATTATATTTTGGGGTATGTGGCATGCATGTTGTAGCTTCATGAAAATTGCTAACTTTGTTTATATTATGCATTGAGATGTTTGTTTGGAAGCACGAGTTCCAGAATCTAGAATGTTTGAAGAACACCGTGAGAAGCAGCCGATCTAACCTCTAGAATGAAACAGAGGAGGTTGGTTTTGATCATATATAATTCTTCAAGTAGCTAGCCAATATTCTATCCTAATATTATTAAGCTCTGCCATTCATACTCCGTATTTTGTATGTTGGTTCTTTATAAGCATTAGTGTGATGCTTATAATGTCGGATTCATTAAACTGCAAATGCAAGGATGGATATTTTAACTTTTAGATCACCAAAGGAAACATTAAATTAGATGACATGCATACTTTATTGCTCCATCCCATCTAACTAGAATATCAGAAATTGTTAATATTTTCTACTCTTTATCTTACTGATTGGGCACTGCCTTCTAAAAGCGTAGTTCTTACAACCTTTCTGGTGATTGAGAAAAACATCAGCTAACCCCCCCTCCCCTATCTCGTACCTTTTCCTCTTGTTTTCAGGATTGCTGCCGGCAACACCCTGGACGTAATGCAAAGTGACTTAAAATATCAACTGGTGCATAATCAATGCTCAAACTAATAGATTAATGATGGTGTAAGGTTATATGACCCAATTCCATAGACATATTTTGGGCGAACGTACCAAATCTAAAATGCATGCGTTCAAAGCCCAAAAAGCATAAAAGCTTAATCAATAAGCGTGCTAGCCGATAACTGAAAACCTATAAAAGGTTACTGGCTCATAGCATAATGGGAATAGGCTTTTTTTATTTTTTGACAAAAGGACCGGAAAGGTCAACTCAATTTATAGAATCACTTTATAACCAATGCATGGATATCCTCAGGATAATCCATATCAAAGGTCCAATTATAAGATTTAGTAATAGAATTTTTACAAATAAAGTTTGCCACCTTATTACAATTTCGGTTGGCCAAACAAATAACCGCAGTTTTAATATTGACCATAGTTTTGTAAATCTCCTTGATACGAGTGCCCATAATAGTGATTTCCTTAATCACGCTTTTTCACTCTATTCACTAGACTGGCACAATCGATATTAAATATAATTATATTTGAGTCCAATAATAATATTAAAGATTACTGTCAATTAGAGATATTGAGTTTGTTATTGAATTAATGTCGGAAATATTTCCGATATTGATAGTTCCGTATAGAATGATACCTATAGAATTGAAAAAGTTTAAAAGTACAGTTGCAAGAGTTGACAGATAGGGGTTTTGCCTGGCATAGTTTTTCTCTTTGGAGTGTTTCTTTGTTATTTGTTAAGAAAAAGGAAGGGTCAGTGCGACTATGTATCGACTACTAACAACTCAACAAAGTCACGATCAAGAATAAGTTTGCATTGCCACGTATCGATGATTTGTTTGATCAGTTGAAAGGTGCGACAGTATTCTCAAAGATCAATCTTCGTTCTGGTTATTATCAGTTACGGGTTAAAGACTCTGATGTGTCGAAAATTATGTTTAAAACCAGGTACGAACATTATGAGTTTCTTGTGATGCCATTTGGTTTGACTAATGCACCTGCTGTGTTTATGGACCTGATGAACAAAATATTCAAACCATATTTAGACAGATTTGTTGTTGTATTCATTGATGACATCCTGATCTATTCACGAGATGAGACAAAGCATGCCCAGAATTTAAGAATTGTTTTGCAAACTTTATGCGAAAAATAACTATTCGCTAAGTTCAGCAAATATGAGTTCTGACTCCAAGAAGTAGGAATTTTGGGATATGTAGTGTCTGCAGATGGTATTAGAATTGATCCGAGTAAAATCTCAGCTGTAGTGGACTAGAAACCTCCGAGAAATGTATCTGAATTCAAAAGTTTTCTGGATCTGGATATTATCGAAGATTTTTCAAGGGATTTTCGATGATTGCAACGCCTTTGACGAAACTATTGCAAAAAGATGTTAAGTTCGAATGGTCGGAGAAATGTCAGCAAAGTTTTAATCAGTTGAAAGCTTTGTTAATTGTGGCACCTGTGTTAGTTCAACCAGAGTCGGTAAAGAATTTGTGATTTATAGTGATACTTCATTGAATGATTTGGGTTGTGTTTTAATGCAAGAGGGCAAAGTAATATCGTATGCTTCTCGACAGTTGAAACTGCACGAAAAAAATTATTTGACTCACGATTTAGAGCTTGCAGCTATCGTATTTGCTTTGAAGATTTGGTGACACCATTTGTACGGAGAAAAATGTCACATCTTCACGGATCACAAGAGCTTGAAATATTTGATGTCACAGAAAGATTTGAATTTGGGAAAACGTAGGTGGCTTGAGTTATTGAAAGATTATGACTTGATCATTGATTATCATCCGGGAAAGGCTAATGTTGTTGTCGATACTTTGAGTAGAAAATCTTTTTTGCTTTACGAGCATTGAACACACGATTGATGTTGATTAATGACAGTTTAATTTTAGCTGAATTAAAAGCTACGTTTTTACAACAGATTTACGAAGCTTAAAAATATGATGAAAATTTGATCACTAAATGGAAACAGGTTAAGCCTACATCTGATTCAGATTTTCATGTTGGTTTCGATGACAGTTTGTACTTTAAAGACAAAATTTGTGTTCCGAGAAATTCTGATCTCATTCAAAAGTTTTTACAGAAAGCTCAATGTAGTAGCTTATTTATTCATCCTAGTAGTAATAAATTGTACGGCGATTTGAAACAGATATATTGGTGGCCAAGTATGAAACGGGAGATTTCAGGGTTCATATTGAAATGTTTGGTTTGTCAACAAGTTAAAGCCAAGCATCAGGTACCTTCTGGTTTGTTACAACCTGTGATGGTTCTAGAATGGAAATGAGAATGTGTCACAATGGATTTTGTATCGGGATTGTCTCTATCTCTTAGAAAGAAAGATGCTCTGTGGGTCATTGTAAATCGTTTGACGAAATCTGTGCATTTCATTCCAGTGCGTACGGATTTTTCACTTGAGAGATTGGCAGAGTTGTATGTTGCCAAGATTGTTAGATTGCACAGTATGCCATTTTCTATTATCTTTGATAAAGATTCACGGTTTACGTATCGATTCTAGAGTAAATTACATGAAGCTCTAGGTACTCGATTGCATTTCAGTATAATGTTTCATCCACAGATCGATGGTCAGTCTGAGCGAGTAATTAAGGTACTTAAAAATATGATTCGATGTTGTGTTTTAGAGTTCGAAGGTAACTGGGAGAGATTTTTTCCGTTGGTTGAATTTGCATACAACAACAGTTACCAGACGAGTATTAAAATGGCACCGTATAAAGATTTGTATGGTCGAAAGTGTCGAACTTCGTTATACTGGACTGAGCTGAGTGAGAAAAAGATATTCGGTGTTGATTTGATTTGAGAAATCGAAGAAAAGGTAAAAGTGATATGAAATAGTTTGAAAACAGCTTCTGATTGACAAATATCTTATGCAGATTTGAAAGAAAAGACATTGAATTTTAAATCAATGACAAGTATTGTTGAAAGTATCACATTGGAAGAAAGTTTTTCGATTTGTTCGGAAAGGAAAGCTTAGTCTGTGGTTTATCGAGTTGTACAAGATCATTGAGAGAATTGGGCCGGTAGGTTACAAATTGGTTTTGCCGTCAGAATTAGAAAATATTTATAATGTATTTCATGTATCGATGTTACGATGGTATCGATCAGATTCTTCACACGTAATATCCCCAGTTGATGTTGAGATTCAGCCTGATATGACGTACAGTGAAGAACCCATTAGAATTCTAGCTCGGGAAGTTAAAGAATTGAGAAATAAAAAGCATAATGTTAGTTAAAGTTCTCTGGCAATAACACGGAATAAAAGAGGCTACTTGAGAACTGGAAGAAGCTATGAAAGTGCAATACCTGAACTTATTTTTTGGGACAAAAATTCCTTTAAAGGGGAAAAGTTATAACAACCCATTTTTAGTGAAATCAGAATAATGGTTTTAGGATCACAAATATGATGAGTAAATTATTATTTTATGATTATTTTAATGTATATGGGACTATAGTAAGGTTGTATAAAAATTTCGTTAAGAAATTTTAATGTTTGCGTGATTAATTAAGTGAAAAAGACTAAATCATAAAAAGTGTAAAAGTAGAGTTCTATTTGTTTAAAGGGGTTAAAGGCTATGGTAAGAAACCATATAGACTTAAATGGTAACTAGACCATTTGAATAGTTAGTAGACATAGATGGACATAACTTAAGTGATTTTTTTTAAGTTAAAAACAAAAGTTAATATAGTAATTAGTAAATTAAACTAAAAACAAATAAAAGAAAAAATGTACTCATCTTCTCCAAATCTTATTTCCATTGAATTTTGAAGGAAATAAGGCTAGGGGTGAGCAAAATCCGATTCGATTCGAAAAACTCGATAAAAAATTTAAATTTTGAATTAAATAGTTCAAATTATTTGAGTAAATCATGTAATACCCCTACCCGTATTCATTGCCGGAATAGGATACGAGGCATTACAGGAGTTTACGAATTAATTTTTTTTTTATATTCAATATAGCCCCTTTATAAATATCTAACATTCCCTGCAATATTAAATCGAGACCAATCCACATCAACCAAATCAATTCAACATATTTTCAAGATAAATTCATGCATATTTATAAGATAACGTCATCACACATCTAAAACCAGGTTTGTTAACCATACTAAGGGCTAACTTTACATTCATTTCATGTTAACATTTACTTTGTTAGCTTATACATGCCATTGATTTCCAAAATAAAGTTTCTTTATATACCGAAATCCACGAGGTTGACGATGTGATGTGTCTCAGACCAAATCCGACCTCCCACTCTTAACACTACAAAAGCAGGGAAAAAGGAAGCGGGTAAGCACTTTGTGCTTAGTAAGCTCATGTAACAAGAATTATACTTACCTAATATTTTCAATACAATATAATAAACATTCATATATCCATTCAATGCATTATTACCCTAACATGCACAAACTCAACATTCAAGTTAGTACAATAATTTCCATGTATCAATAATATATACCATGATTGATGAGCTCGTCAATACCATGATTTCTATTTTCTTGTTATTTTTCCATATTTATCCCGTTGAATTTATCAGAATTTCGATGGATTTTCAGAGGTACACATTTATTGTACAATTCCGGGTCCGTCAATTCATATTCATGTGCGCACATTTCCATTTCAGAGAGCACACTCCATGAACCTCAACCTTGCGGCGGGATTACGGTCGAGCTAAATCCCGCAATATAAACTCATAGAGTATTGTCGGGATTACCGGTCCAGGCTAAATCCTGCAACGACAATTACTCTAATGAGCTTGGATCTGAATTATCATCCGAGCTAAATTTAGACCCTAATTGGATTACCCGTCGGGCTAAATCCATTTTACATATATTCTTGGAGGGCTATATCGAGTTAGGATCACCCGTCCGGGCTAGATCCTTTTTACCGTCAATTCCTTTTCAGAGATCCATCGAATTTTCCTTTCATTCAACCAGGATTTCTTCCCCTTTTATCAAATATATCAATGTTTCATAAATTTTCATATAATGAACATTCAAATCATATTCATATCAAAAACATACATTTCAAGCATTTAAGAATATAATTCAAGTTACATGAACTTACCTCGATACTTGTTTGTAAACAATAAAAATCTACTAATCCTGAAATTTTTCCTTTCCTCGATCTAGCTTCCTATTTGAATCTTCCGGATCTAAATAAATAAATTTAATTATCAATTTAATACATTTCATGTTCATATGCAACATTCTCTATAATTCAACTATTATTTATAGTTCATTCAAAGCTGTCTACTTGAGTCATAGTCACTAAATTATTTATAACTTGAGCTACGGAACTCCAAATTAAGATCTGTTAATTTCACCTAAAACTAGACTCATATATATTTTTACCATAAAATTTTCAGAATTTTTGGTTTAGCCAATAAGTACAGTTTATTATTTAAAGTCACCCCTATTCTGTTGTCGACAGTTCTGACCCTTCTTCACTAAAAATTAATTATCTCTTCATACAGAACTCAAATGATGTTATCGTTTGTTTCTCTTAAAAATAGACTCATCAAGGATTCTATACATATAAATTTAAGCCCATAATTGCTTTTATTAAATTTTTTATGATTTTTCAAAGTCAGAACAGGGGAACCTGAATTCATTCTGATCTTGTCTCACAAAATTCATTATATCTCAAAATTTACAAATCCATTCCTTGCATTATTTATTCTATGAAAAACTAGACTCAATAAGCTTTAATGCCATATTTTTTTCATCTTCTAATTCGATTTCTAAAATTTATGGTGATTTTTCAAAGTTAGTCTACTGCTGCTGTCCAAACTGTTTTTGTGCAAGCTGTTTATTACCATTTTTCCCCTAAGCTTTTAATAAATGATAATTTCGTCCATACTCAATTAGCCTCTCAATTGAGCTGATTTTTCTCAATTAACATTTTATTCTATCACCTTAAACTAGTTTACAACCTTTAGGAATCAGAATTTCAGCAATAGACTTTAATTCCAAGCATTTTCACAATTAGGTCCTAAAAATCAATTTCTATTGAAATTACCTAATAAAATCATCTCATAAACAAATTAAAGCTTTAATTTCATTCTATTTCATCATAAACTTACAGCACTCAACCATGGTGACTTTCAATTTCATCCATGAAATCAAAAACTAATGAATTTAATAGTAGGACGTAGTTGTAAAAGTCTTAGAAACACAAAAATTACAAGAAAAAGGCAAGGATTAACTCACTTGGTGCAAAAATTATGAAATACCAGCTTAGAGAACCCTCCTATGGCGTTTTTAGCTGCTGGAATTGAAGAGAAATGAAGAGAAATCTAGATATTTCCTATTTAGTCCTAGCTTTATTTAGTTATTTTGTAATATTCCAATTTTACCCTTAATTTATCAATTTTTCTGCTGATTTCATACCCTCGCCGTCCAGCCCAAATAAATTTTGGGTCTAATTCCCTTTTAAATCCTTTCTCATTAGACTCTTAAGCTATTTAATCATTCTAGCAACTTTTACACCTATTACAATTTAGTCCTTTTTATTTAATTGACTACCCAAACATTAAAATTTCCTAACGCAATTTTAATACCACATTAATAACATTTTATAAATATTTATAAAATTATTTTTGACTCAGTTTTACGAGATAGAGGTCTCGATACCTTGTTCTTACCCAATTTCTTCAATAATTTCTTTTTCTATCTAATCATTAAATCGGTAAAATTTTTCTATCAATATTTTCATACGATTTTCCTATCATATCAATTTTCAAGCAAAAATATTGAAATAAATTTCTCTTTAAACGGATCTAAGGTTCTGAAACCGTTGTTCGATAACCTTAAATTTAGGCCATTACAACTCTCCCCTTTAAGGATTTTCGTCCTCGAAAATCTTACCGAGAAAGAGGTTTGGGTATTGTTTCCTCATTGCCTCCTCCAGTTCCCATGTCGCTTCCTCAATCCGTGCTTTTGCCACAATACTTTCACCAAATTTATCTTTTATTTCTAAGCTCTTTTGTCTCCCATGCCAATATCTTGTGGGTTCTTCACCGTAAGTCATATCCGGTTGAATCTCTACTCATCGAGAAATAACATGTGAAAGATCTGATCGATATCGTCGTAACATAGATACATGAAAAACATTATGGATTCTATCAAGTTCGGTGGTAATGCCAATCGATAAGCGATAGGTCCAATTCTTTCTATGATTTCATAAGGCGGATAAATCTTGGACTCGGTTTACCCTTTCGACCGAATCGGAGGACTTTTTCCAAGGAGACACTTTCAAAAATAACTTGTCACCGACTTGAAATTCAATCTCTTTTCGTTTAAGGTTCGGCATATGATTTTGACGATCGAAGTCGCTTTTAGACTATCCCGAATAACCTTTACTTTTCTTACATTTCCGGATCAAATCAACCCCATGTATATTCCTTTCACTAAGCTCTATCCAATATAACAAAGTGTTCTACATTTTCTACCATACAAAGCTTCATACGAGCCATTTTAATACTAGACGATAAGCATTATTGTAAGCAAATTCAATCAAAGGTAGATACCTATCCCAATTACCTTCAAACTCTAGTATACAACATCGAGCATATCTTCCAATACTTGAATTACATTCTCGATTGACCATCATCGAGGATGAAATGCGATCTTGAAATACAACCGAGTACCCAAGGCTTCTTGCAATTTGTCCCGAAGCGAGACGTAAATCGGAGATCTCTATCGATATAATGGAGACAGCACTCCATGTAGCGACAATCTCAGATATGTACAGTTCAGCTAGTTTATCTAAAGAATAATCCATACGTACAGGAATAAAGTGAGCTGACTTTGTTAATCGGTCAACAATTACCCAAATAGCATCTTTTTTCCTCGGAGACAAAGGTAGCCCCGATACAAAATCCATAGTGATTCTTTCCCATTTCCATTCTGGTATAGTAATTGGCTGAAGTAACCCCGAAGGTACCTAATGTTCAGCTTTAACTTGTTGACATATTAAACACCTTGATACAAACTCAGAGATATCACGTTTCATTCCCGACCACAAGTACATCTTTTTTAGATCATTATACATTTTATTACTCCCCGGATGTACAGACATAATACCGTTGTGAGCCTCGCGTAGAATCTTCTGTATGAGCTCTGAATTCTGAGGTACACATACCTTACCTCTGAATAATAAACAACCATCGAACCAATCTGAAATTGAATCATTACGACTCACATTGTGCTGTTTAACTTGTAACTTCTCATCATTCTTCTGAGCTTCACATATTTGCTGTAAAAATGTCGGTTTAGCTCTTAATTCTGCTAAGATTGAACCATCATCAGTCAATGATAACCGGGTATTCATAACTTGTAAAGCAAATAGAGATTTCTGGCTCAAAGCATTAGCTACAACATTAGCCTTACCCGGATGGTAATCAATAATCAAATCATAGTCCTTTATCAGTTCAAGCCACCTGCGCTGTCTCAAATTCAAATCTTTCTGTGTCATCAAATATTTCAAGCTTTTATGATCAGTATAAATATGACATTTCTCACCGTACAAGTAATGGCACCATATCTTCAGCGCAAATACAATAGCAGCTAATTCAAGATCATGTACTGGGTAGTTTCTTTCATGTGGTTTAAGTTGTCTTGAAGCATAGGCTATTACTTTACCTTCTTGCATCAAAACACAACCTAAACCATTTAATGAGACATCACTGTAAATAACAAATTCCTTACCCGGTTCAGGCTTCACTAATACAGGTGCTTTCATTAATAGGTCTTTCAATCGGTTGAAACTTTGTTGACATTCATCAGTCCACTCGAACTTTACATCTTTCTACAATAATCGAGTCATTGGAGAAGCTATCATAGAGAATCCCTGTACAAATCTCCGATAATAACCAGCTAAACCCAAGAATCTTCTAACTTCAGATACATTCTTCGGTGGATTCCAATTGACAATAGCTGATATTTTACTTAGATCTACCCTGATGCCTTCGGCAGATATAATGTGTCCAAGAAAACCCACTTCTCGAAGCTAAAATTTACATTTACTGAATTTAGCATATAACTGTTTCTCTCGTAGAATTTGCAACACAATTCTCAAATGTTCTGCATGTTCTTCTTCATCCTGAGAATAAATCAAAATATCATCAATGAATACTACTACAAATCTGTCAAAGTACGGTCTGAATTTCCGGTTCATCAAATCCATGAATCTGCAGTGCATTAGTTAGCCCAAACGGCATAACGAGAAACTCATAATGCCCGTGCACGGTTCTAAAGGTTTTTTGGCACATCGACTCATTTACCCGTAATTGATAATAACTTTGATCGAAGATCAATCTTTGAAAACTGAGAGCACCTTTCGGTGATCAAATAAATCATCAATCCAGGTAATGGTACTTATTCTTTATGGTTACTTTATTGTTGCCGGTAGTCGATGCACAATCTCAAAGACCTATCTTTCTTTTTCACAAACACAACCGGAGCACCCCAAGGTGAATGACTCGGTCGGACAAAACCCCTATCAACAAGTTCTTGCAACTGTGTCTTTAAAACTTTTAATTCTGTAGGAGCCATACGATACGGAGCTATGGAGATCAGAGTAGTTCCCGGAATCAAATCTATAGAAAATTCCACTTCTCTTTCTGGTGGCAATCCTGGTAATTCCTTTGGAAACACATCGGAAAATTCACATACCAATGGAACTGCTTGTATTTTTTACTCAGATACTTTGGTGTCAAGTACATAAGCCAAGTAAGCATCATACCCTTTTTTGACATACCTCTATGCTGCCATTACTTAAATCATATCAGATAACCCCTCTGTCTGATCAGATTTAACCCGGAGCAACTCATCATTCTAACACTTTAGCACAATATATTTTTGTCTACAATTTACTACCGCATCATACTGGGTTAACCAATCCATGCCCAATATCACGTCAAATTCATCAAATGGCAGTAACATCAAATCAGCCGAGAAACAATAACCTCTTACCATTATTGGACAATTTTTACAAATTTTATCCACCAACACAGACTGGCCCAAGGGATTCGAGACTTTAACCACAAATTCAATAGGTTCAACAGATAAAGTTTTAATAATTGCAAGTTTAACACATATATATGAATGCGTAGAACCAGGATCAATCAATGCAGTAATATCAGTATCAAGTAAAGAAAATGTACCAGTAATAACATCGGGTACTAAGGCATCTTCTCTGGCACGAATGGCATATGTCCTAGCAGGTGCTCGTGCCTCAGGCCTACCTGCAGTATCTTTTGTAGCTCCTCGACTACCACTGACATTACCGGATGGTCGAGGTAGTCTACCTCTCGAAACTGGATTACTCAGCTTTGATATCTGTTCAGCTTCTTTTTCACCCCTTTCTGGACAATATCTGAGGAAATGGTCAAAAGAACCACATCGGTAACAAGCCCCGCTCTTTAATCGACATTCACCAAAATGAGCTTTATTACAGTACTGACATCTCGGTTTAGGAGTGCCAACACTGCCAACACTGGTCACTGATGGAGTAGAAGGCCTTGGATTAGTGCGTTAAGAACCTCGCTCTTTGCCCGAGTACCCAATGGCTGAAGTAGAACGATCGTGATACTTCTTCAATTTCTTTGAAGCAGAAAACTGAGATTTTCCCATTGGTCTTTTACTAAAAATTCGAGCTTCCCTTTCAGTCTGTTTCTTTTCTTTGCTCAATTCTTCTGCTTTATAAGCTCTCTCTGCCAATGTAGCAAACTCTCGAATTTCAAGAATTCCGATCAGTAGTTTAATGTCTTCATTTAACCCTTCTTCGAATCGTTTGCACATTTTAGCTTCTGACTGTACCCATTCTCGAGCATATTTACTCAATCGAACAAATTCTCTTTCATATTCAGATACTAATCTGTTACCCTGTTTCAACTCAAGAAATTCTTTTCTTTTCTGATCGAGAAACCTCTGGCTGATATTTTTTTTCTGAACTCGGTCTGAAAGAATTCCCATGTAATTTCTTCTTTCGGAACAACTGAAGCTTTAGTATTCCACCAATGGTAAACTGTGTCTTTTAGCAGTGAGACAGTACATTTCAGACATTCTTCTGGTGTACAAGATAATTCCTCCAGAACCCGAGTAGTGTTTTCTAACCGAATTCACTCGTTCGGAATCATCATCAATCGCTGCTTTCGAAATTCTTGACCCCATATTTTGAATTTTATATCTTGGAGCTTTCCTTTTTCGACAGATTCAAGACTGTACCTTGTGGGATCTCGGGAGCAGTGGAGGAGCAGGAGGAAGCTTGAACTTGTCGCACTCTGAGGTTAGTTCTTAAGTATTAATTAAACCATTCATTCATCATTTGAAAGAAATTTGTTTTTGCCTCCTCCTTGACCGTCTACCTCGGGCCTTCTCTTGCTAGTTTCTTCTCTTTGTCTCAAAGCGGAGCATGACTCGGACTTCCTCAGATTGAGCTCGATCGGATCACATTACTATAAGAAAAACACATTTTAAATGGTCGGAGATATCACACTATCAATAATAATTTAAATGACATGTATAGCTAATCCCGTATTTGCTACATAAGTCCTAGAACCGGCTAAACCGTAGCTCTGATACCAATAAATGTAATACCCCTACCCGTATTTATTTAGGAATAGGTACGAGGCATTCTAGGAGTTCTGAACTAATTTTTTTATATTCAATATAGCCCCTTTATAAATATCTAACATTCCCTGCAATATTAAATCGAGACCAATCCACATCAATCAAATCAATTCAACATATTTTCAAGATAAATTCATGCATATTTATAAGATAACGTCATCACATATCTAAAACCAGGTTTGTTAACCATACTAATGGCTAACTTTACATTCATTTCACGTTAACATTTCCTTTGTTAGCTTATACATGCCATTGATTTCCAAAACAAAGTTTCTTTATATACCGAAATCCCGAGGTTGACGATTGTGATGTGTCTCCACCAAATCCGACCTCCCACTCTTAACACTACAAAAGCAGGGAAAAAGGAAGCGGGTAAGCACTTTGTGCTTAGTAAGCTCATGTAACAAGAATTATACTTACCTAATATTTTCAATACAATATAATAAACATTCATATATCCATTCAATGCATTATTACCCTAACATGCACAAACTCAACATTCAAGTTAGTACAATAATTTCCATGTATCAATAATATATACCATGATTGATGAGCTCGTCAATACCATGATTTGATAGAAGTTGAATTACAATTGATGATGGAAATGTAACCAAATATGCATGTTTATGTAAGTTTTGATCTTTGCATTTGAGGTGCCTTGTATGGCATATTGGTTAATTGATTTTAGGACTCTTGAATTGGTCATTACATGTGTATTTTGATAGGGTTTTGATGCTTTGGTTATGTGCACATAAGGCCTAAAGGTTTATGCATGATGTGGTGTTGGAAATAGCTTATTTTGGGTGAAATTTAGGTCCACATACCCTGAGACACGGGTGTGCGACTCAGCCATGTGTGACACACGGCCTGGCACACAGGCGTGTGAGGCAATTTCAAGAGTTACACGGCTTAGCACACAAGCATGTGACACGACCGCGTGACCCTACTTAGAGAGTTATATAGGTGAGGACACGAGCTAGGACACCGCCTGTGTGTCCCTAGTTCGAATGTTACACGGTCTGAGACACGGGCGTGTGTCTCAGTCATGTGAGGCACACGGCCTGGCCACATGGACGTGTGGCCCTTGTATTCCAAAATTTGTAACTTTTTCATAAACTTCCCAAACGATTTTAAATTGGTCCTGAATTGGTTCTAAGGTATTTCCAGGGCCTCGAGGACTCGATTTAGGGACGATATGTATGCGAATAGTTGTTTTATATTATCTTTATAGTAATGTATGAAATGTATGTTTAAATGTTTTGTTTGTACTGTAATACTCCGTAACTCTAATCCGGCGACGGATACGGGTTAGGGGTGTTACAATTTAACCACAGAGTTGCCTCTCCGTAAACGCCTTTGTTTAATGTTTTTGGCTAGACATTCTTAAAAGTTATTTCACAATCAAAAGATTCTAATAATGCCTTGACTTAGTAAAATCGAACATTAGGCACAAATTGGAAGTTGAGGCAACTTTGGTGTTTTGATCCCTCTTTGGTTCTTTAACCAACCATTCTCACATCCAATTATAATTCCAACACAGTAAAAGTACGTGATTGGGTTAAAAGGATGGTGGTTGTTTAACATAACCTGTAGAATATACAAAATGGCTAAAAATAAATCAAGTATTAAAACTAAGAATTCGTGAAAGAAATTCTAGTACTATCAAATTTTCGTGAGGCTTAAAGCTATTTGGAGAAAATATATGTATAGGCTAAATATAATAGCTATCATCTTGCACTAGTATTTCATCCTTAACCTCTTTAACTTAATCTTTTATTTTCTGTTCGACTTTATTGAAAGTCTCAAGAATTTCCTTCTCATCCTTTTTGGGTTCAGCAGAACTTTTTAAGGAATGAGGTTCTATATCTTTTAATTCTCTTAAAATCAATATATTATAGACCCAAAAAATGTCTCTATAGCAAAAAAAATAATAATAAAATCTGAAACTAGGCTTTGTTAATAGTTCAAATAACAAAAACTTACCAAAAATTAAATTTAAGTTTTTTAAGTATTTCTTAAATCAATAATCAATAAAATATAAATATAAACAATATAACTAAAACACATATAGCATATTTCATTGGAAAAATATCACAAATAAATAGAAAAATTATATTGTATCATCCTCTCCAAGCCACATAATCGTCTTACTTTTTGTCTTGGTCAGTTTGCCTGTGTATGTATACTGTGTAGCACAACAGTTTCCACAGTGGGACCTGGCCCCAATCCGAAAAGGACACCCCACTCATACCCTTCACCGGTGGTCGGCATTCCTTGGTCAAGGGATTTCTTTCTCATCTCGTCCATGATAAATAACACACATGCACTTGACATGTTGCCAAACTCGCTCAGCACATGACGGGTAGCCCTGAGTTTGTCTTCTTTGAGACCTAGTTTGGCTTCGATTTGGTCAAGTATTGCAGGGCCACCAGGGTGAGCGATCCAGAAGATGGAGTTCCAGTCCCAGATGCCAATTGGTGAGAATGCTTCAACCAAGCTTTTTTCTATGTTCTTTGAGATCAATCCAGGTACGTCTTTCAACAAATGAAAAGTGAGGCCGACTTCACGCAAGTGTCCGTCAATGGCCCCATCTGAATCTGGCAAGATTGTCTGAGCAGCTGATACAAGCTGGAATAGTGGGCGTTCAGTTTTGGAATCAGGTTCAGCACCTATTATGACAGCTGCAGCGCCATCAGCAAAAAATGCTTGGCCCACTAGAGAATCCAAGTGCGTATCAGAGGGTCCACGAAAAGTGACAGCCGTGATCTCGGAGCACACCACCAGAACCCGAGCCTCCTTGTTATTTTTAGCCAAATCCTTGGCGAGACGAAGCACGGTTCCACCAGCAAAGCAGCCTAGCTGATACATCATGATCCTCTTCACAGAGGGTCTCAGTCCTAGGAGCTTGATAAGTTGGTAGTCCGCACCAGGCATGTCTACACCAGAAGTAGTGCAGAAAACAAGGTGGGTGATCTTAGATTTAGGGTGTCCCCATTCTTTGATGGCCTTTGTTGCGGCTTCTTTTCCCAGCTTTGGCACCTCCACCACCACTATTGCTTGGCGCGCGTCCAGAGATGAAGCCATGTAGGGGCACATGTTTGGATTTTCCTTCAAGATTTCCTCAGTCAGGTACATGTGACGTTTCTTGATCATTGACTTGTCGCCTGTTGAGTAAATGATTAAGGGAATAAGTAATAAATACAGAATGTAAGGAAACAATATATGGAATATATAAAGAGAATATCGACGCACACATGCGCTTGAATTTGTGTTAGAGGTCAGTCATGTGGTCGCTGTTGGTGATGTGGAAGTAGTAGTCAGGATAGTCAGCCTGGAAAACGCAGTTGGGAGGAGTGACGGTGCCAATGGCAAGGACGGTTGCAGGACCCTGGGCTCTTTGGGCCTTCCTGATCTCCTCAAAGGTAGCCATTGCCATTAGCTTAGCTGAGGAGCTCCCGAATAAAGGTTAGAGGTGGGGGCTCTAAAGTAGCTATTATTTATTATTGTTTATTATTATACTAACACAGGAAAGGCGTGTGTTTGTGTTGGATGAATAGGAATGGATTTTATTTATATTAGGAATGGGTAGGTTGGATGGACCGGCAGGCTGAGGCCACGTGGGGTCTGGGATTGGCTGTTCAAGACACGGTAAATGTGCTGCCACATCCCTGTCTATTTCTGTTTAATTTTAAATATTTTGTTTTGATTATTGAATTATAAAAAAATTTAATTTAATCCGAATTCGTTTTTTAATCGGTTAAACTATTAACGGTTAGAGGTGATCATGGGCCGGGCCGGGTTTGGAGCAGGCCCAAATAAAATTTTAGGTCCAGGCCCAGCCCGGCCCGAAATATGGGCCTAAAAATTTGTCCAAACCTGGCCCGAAATAAAATTGCTAAGCCCGAGTCCGGTACGGCCCGGCCCATATTAAATTTTTTTTGCTTATTTTATTAAATAAAAAAATAAAAAATATAATAAATCAAATATATTTAAAAACATAAAATAAATATTAAAACAAATAAAATGATACTAAAATAATTCTTAAAATAATACACAAATTGATAATATAATAAAAATGGTTATATTAAAATTTAAAATAATTAAAATAAAATAAATATATATATTAATATATAATTCGAGCAGGGCCGGGCCAAAAAACTCTTACTCGAGACCCGGCCCATTTTCTAAACGAGCCTCGTTTTTTTGCCCAAACTCATTTTTCGGGCTTATATTTTTACCCAAACCTTCTTATTTTTTAGGCGGGCCTTCAGGCAGAGCCGGGCCGCCCAGCCCATAATCAGCTCTATTAACAGTGTGATTATGTGGATTTTTTAAATATTTTATCTAAAATAGTAGGCCACCATTTTCCTTTTTCCTTTTTTCTTTCTTCTTCCCTCCGGTTGCCGTCGTCTCTGATTTCTTCCTCGATTGGACTCAACGCCTTGCAACCCCAGACTGACTTTCTAATCTTCAGGTGCACTTGTGGGTTCTACCTTTGGTTATATTTGGAACAACATTGAAAAAGTGAAGTCTTTGAGTGAAATAGAGTTTGGTCATTTACCTGGATACCCTGGTCTTCAAGCAGGAACATTTGCCATCCTTGTTTGGAGAAAATCAAGGATAGAAATGTTGCCAATACAAAGATCTGGGGTTGTTTTATAAATTCATTTGATGATTTGGAAGCTTAATATGTTCAATGGTTGAAGACACATGTAGGTCATAATCGTGTTTTCAGTGTTGGACCACTAAGTTTGGTAGGCCCTGATGTATCGGATCGGGGCTATTTAGGTTCTGTGTCTGACATAAATGTCGAGGATGTAGTTTAGAGTGGTGGCATGATGCTTTAATTTGTAATGACATATATAGGGAGCTTTCGATTGTTATTGAGACTATGTTTTGGTATGTGCTTTAGCTTAAAGCTTTGTTGCTTAAATAGTTAAATACAGCTCAAATATAGCAAAACTTGCTATGAATGTAAATCATGAATATTTAATGCTTTGTTAATATATTGGAAAATATAAAATGTGGTGCCAATGAGGGAACATTGGTTCCACACTTAATGTGGTTGTTTTGGCTTTGAATAGGTTAAATGGCTAGTAATTAGGTTACTTAGTGTCCAAGTAAGCATGATTTGGGAAACTTAATTTTTAAGATTCATTTTGGTACACACGAGCTGCCATACAGCCGTGTGCCGTACATGATCTAAGACACGGCCTTCGACACGCTCGTGTGTATCAAGTCAGTGAGTCACACGGTCTGCAATATGGTCGTGTCTAATTAGTCAGAGAGTTACACAATCTACGATACGGCCGTGTGACCTAAGTTAGTGAGTTACACGGGGAAAGACACAGGCTGGGACACGGCTGTGTGTCCCAACTTTGAATGCCCACAAGGTTTGGGCTAAGTCACACGGCCTGGACCACGGTTGTGTGACCCCTGCATTCTCAAATTTTCATGTTTTTCTAAAAAATTTCTGATTTGTCTCAATTTGATCCCTGATTATTTCTAATGTAATTTTTGGGCCTCGTAAACCCAAAATAAGGCCCATGTACATATTTATTCTATGATATGATATATGTTCTTAAATTAATTGAATACTTGTTATGGAATTAAGATAAATTTTTTGTTTAGTTCTGTAACACTCCGATCACTATTCTGGCAACGGAGATGGGATACGGGTGTTAAATTAGAAAATGAACCTCGAGAATACAATAAAACTCAACGATTGTCTACATTTTTTACGGACGAAAATAATCCACTGAGTGAGGCATAGCAAAGATATCAATTTCTATAAAGAGTTACTACATAAATTATTTATGGAACAATCTAAGAATATAAAAGATGGTAGAAGAATAGAAAGAAACTTTGCTTCTATGTTTTTGGGTGTGTTATATAAATGGAATTTCACTCTTATTTATAGGAGACTTCATGTCTCTTTATAGGGACATAACTACCCAAATGGATAGTCATCTATTTAGCAATAAACATAATTATTCAATAGATATCTATTTGAATAATTATAACTATTTGTTAATAATCAAGTAACATAATTTTTAAATTTAAGAGACATAACTTTTGATTTGTTATAAATTTTTATTTGTAATTATTTAATTTCTTATAACAGCTTAATGGATCAATAGCTAAACGCTTGGAACATACTGTAATCCCATTATTAATCTAATATATATATATATAATATAATACCAACTCCTAAAGTTGTCTTACAGAATAAATAAGGTTAAAATTAATCTTTCCTTTTACTTTTTATCAATAGTTATTATTTTCATTTATTTTTAATCCCTTTGTATTAATCAATCCTCATTTTTTCATATTATTTCAAGTTATAATGTAGCTATTTAACCTTAGTTTTATTTACGTAATATTTCCCACTCTACATATTTAATACTTAAAAAATTGTCACTATTTAATATTTTGTAGTCATTAATATATATTCTGAGTATATTTACTTTGTCTATAAATAATACTTTAATTTTGATATTGAATATGTTAGAAGTAATTTTTATTTTTAGCAGTAGTGTATTTAGGGAGTTAGGGTGTGTTCTCTATTGCTTTTGGGATGAACTTTTTCTAAAAAAAGTGTTTTTCTCTTAAAACAATGAAGAACACATATCATTAGAGTAACTTTTTAACTTTTGGGATGAGCTTTTTAGAGATGAAAAGCGATAAATTTTAGTTTTTAAATTAAAAAGCACTTTTGGTACGTTATTTTACCTTTTAACCTTACTTTTTGATTTAAAATGTGTTTGATGCTATTATTTGTGTCCTCTTTCTTGGTTATTTAATATGAGTTTTACAAATGTGTTAAAAGTATTAATTAAAAATAAAAATATTTTTAAAATAATACAATTGTGTCAATATCTAATTACAAATATTTAATTATTATATTTAAATATTTAAATATAGTTTATAATTCTAATTAAATTTAATAAATAATTAATATTAATATTATATATTAAAATATTAACAATAAGTTATAATAAATTATTTTTATATTTTTACTAAAATATCATAAAATTAACTAATTTGAACATTATTTAAATACATATTTGTTACTTTAAATATCATGTCTAAAATAGACATTTTACTTTTTAAAAGCACTTTTTAACAAAGAATATCAAACACTTAAATTTTTCCAAAGCATTTCTTAAAATCTTACCAATAAAGACTTTTTCACAAAGACTTTTCAAAAACAATGAAGAATTGACCTTAGTAGGGTCTTCCTAAAATAAAATTATTTTTAAAAATTTTAAAATTTTAAATTAATACAAGTAAAATTAGTTTTTAACTTTTTAAAAATAATGACATTTAGTCTATTTTAGACTAATTTAATAACAAATACAAATTCAAAATTTAAAAATGGAAAAGAAATAAAATAAAATAAAATACTAAAATAATTGTTTTTTGAAAGTTAAAGCTGTAAATAAATCATAATGCAAAACAAAAACATGTTAGAAATTAAAATGTGAGCTGCGCCTGCACCTGCAACTTTTGATTGGGCTAAGATGATGTCTTAAATTATCATATACTTAAGGATAAGATTAGTTGGGAGAAAAAAAAAAAAAAACTGAAGTCAATATCAGAGACAAAAATGGCTACTCACACTGACAAACCTACACACGCCTCTTCCCTTACAAGCAAACTCTTTGCTTTGATCAAAAGAGATTAAAAAATAGAACTTGCAGTGCGAAAATCAAGCTGACCATTGAAAGCGGTGGAAAGTCCATTCCAGTGGTTTGGGTCTTCACTCTTTATATAACTCCTTAATCTTTCCTGTTGTACTGTACCCTTTGCTGCTCTATGCCTATGGCGATGATGCCGATGGCGATCATCCTGTTGTTTGCCATCCTTTTGGCTAGAGGTGTTAGTAGTGCAGAATCCAGTTATATAGAATACAACACCACACAGAGAATTGTTCCTGGTAAAATCAATGTCCACTTGGTGCCCCATTCTCATGATGATGTTGGTTGGCTCAAGACTGTTGATCAGTATTACTTTGGGGGCAACAACTCTATTCGGGTATACCCTTTCTTGCATGCTTCTTTTTTTGTATTTGGTTCTTGCTCGATTGGGATTTGGTATTTGATTTGATGCTTCTTTCAACTTTCATCAGGGAGCTTGTGTTCAGAACGTCTTGGATTCCGTCATTTCAGCTTTATTTGATGATAAAAATAGAAAATTTATCTATGTCGAGATGGTAATTTTGTTTTCCTTCTTCTTCTTTTTCAATTTGAAGCCTTTTCTGTTCTGGGTTTCGACTCCTTTGCCCGTGTAAATGTGATTGATTTATGATTTCTATTGCATCGTTTGATTTTCCTTTTCAGGCTTTCTTTCAAAGGTGGTGGAGACAGCAGAGTAATGCTAAGAAGATTAAAGTGAAGGAGCTAGTCAACTCCGGTCAACTAGAGTTCATGTAATATTTTTTCATTTTTTTCCTATAATTGCATTTTGGTAAACTGAAAAGAAGTAAATATTAGAAAATTATGAGCAGTTGATTATCCTCACAGCATCTACCATTTGTTTATTAGGGCTTAATTGCTAATTTCCTGTGTGTGTATGTGTGTGTGTGTTTATAGAAATGGAGGTATGTGTATGCATGATGAGGCAACCCCACATTACATTGACTTGATTGATCAGACAACCTTAGGACATAAGTACATCAAAGATGAGTTCAATCAGATTCCTAGAGTTGGTTGGCAGATCGATCCTTTTGGGCATTCTGCTGTGCAAGCTTATTTGCTTGGTGCAGAGGTATGTATGCATGTGGCTTCAATGGGATTATTTCTTTATGTTTGGTGTATGAAATACGTTTTCGTGGCTATATATTGAATTTGTTATGTTCGAGTTGTTAGAATGCCTCTCTCTTTATTGCAGTTAGGATTTGACTCTCTATTTTTTGCTCGAATTGATTATCAAGATAGAGCTAAGCGCTTAAAGGAAAAGACTCTTGAGGTAGTATGGCAGGGTTCTAAGTCCCTTGGTTCATCTTCACAGGTTCGGGTCTTAACATCTATAGTTCTCATGGCTTTCTCATTTTCTGATTCAAAAACTGGATATTCCTTACTCCATTGAAGTTTGTTATAGACACAGAGTACTATATTTACTCCTTTTACTGATGTATTTTGCTGATATTTATAACATTGTTTTGATCACTCATATTCTGATTTCATGGCAGATATTCACTGGCATATTCCCCCGGCATTATGATCCTCCTGATGGTTTCACATTTGAGATAAATGATGTGTCTCCTCCCATTCAGGTAACCTTGTAAAACGTTCAAGTATCACTTTTCTCTCTACTTTTTGGTTATAAATTTATTAACACAAAGTTTTTAACTGAAGGACGATGTTCTCCTGTTTGACTATAATGTTCAAGAGCGGGTCAATGACTTCATAGCTGCTGCACTGGCACAGGTAGGACGTTACAGTTGCTATTTACTGATTTCCTTGAGAGCAAAACGAACTCTGCTTCCGAGATTTCTCCGACAGTATGGTTAACAGCAGTTGCTTAGTAACAGTTTTCTATTTTAGGCAAATGTAACGAGAACAAATCATATCATGTGGGCCATGGGGACTGATTTCCGTTACCAATATGCAAATTCATGGTTCAGACAAATGGACAAGTTCATTCATTATGTCAACCAGGTACTTGATTTCCTTGTACATCTTTCATTTTGACTTCTTATGTCTTCTTGTAATCATTTGGTCATGTTTTGATCTCTTTTTTCATGAGATTTGCCATCTGGTTTTCCCTTTAACTGCTATAGAATTCTAGTTGAATTTTGATGTTATAAAGCTTTTTCTTATTTGGAGAATCTATAGGATGGGCGCATCAATGCCTTATACTCCACTCCTTCCATCTATACCGATGCAAAATACACAGAAAATGTGCAGTGGCCACTCAAGACTGATGATTTCTTCCCGTGAGTTTAATTTCAATTTATGGTACTGCCCTTAGTGTAAGTCTGTGATGCTAATAAAACATATATATTATTTTTAGGTATGCAGATAAGCCAAACGCATATTGGACAGGTTACTTCACAAGCCGGCCAGCCTTTAAAGGTTATGTCAGAGTGCTGAGTGCTTACTATCTGGTAAGCCAGTTTCTAGAAATGTGGCTGTGGATTTTTAAAGGTAGATTCTCGCAGACTGTTTAAGGATGGTTTTTTTTTTTAATGCTTTCTTTTCATTATCAACAGGCTGCCAGGCAGTTGGAATTCTTTAAAGGTAGGAGTGCTTCAGGACCAAACACGGATGCATTAGCTGATGCTTTGGCAATTGCTCAACATCATGATGCAGTTAGTGGCACAGAAAGACAGCATGTAGCTGCTGACTATGCATTACGGTTGTCAATAGGATACAAGGAGGTTCGTACAGCTTAATGTCCTAAAATTTTGTACAACTATTGGCATTATACGGCTTAATAAAAATCTAATACTTTCAACTTTATTTTTAGGCTGAGAAGGTGGTTGCCTCTTCGCTTGCCTTCTTGGCAGATTCAAGGTCAAGTACTGAACAAAAGAACAGTGTTACAAGCTTTCAGCAGGTACACAATATAATTGGTATTAGTTTTATGCATCTTTGAATTTTTAGTTGCATGCTGAAACTAAAAAAGGAGTATAGAAAGTGCACATAAATTTTTATTATTATTCTTGTTGACCAATTTGCATTTTTTAATATAATTAAGTTGGTTGGGTGGCTTTTCTGACGAATCTTTTTTTTAACAAATCTTTTGCTAGTGTCCTTTACTTAATATAAGTTTTTGTCCTCCATCGGAAGCTGCCTTGTCCAGTGGGAAAAGCTTGGTAATGATATACATATACTGTTTCTGAGTTGGACCCATTTATTTCATGGCAATAGATCAACTAATATTTTATCTCCAATGTAGGTTATCATTATCTACAATTCTCTAGGATGGAAGAGAGAAGAAACTATAAGAATTCCTGTGAGTATCCCCCTTCTGCCTTTCTGGATCATGTGATGTGACAGTTGGACCTCTCTAAACTTTGATATTGTAGTACTTCAACAACAATAGAGTGAATAAATGATACAACCTGCATGCTTGCAATCTATATCCAACCAGAGACAATAACACACAATGAGGAATTGCAATTTATCTACAAAAACTGAAAATCTAACTGTAATCATTTAGAGCATGAAATTTGCTTGTTTTTCAGTGAGATTTAACCTGTGACAGGTCTCCTCCGAAAGTATTGTTGTCAAGGATTCTGAAGGGAGAGAAATCGAATCACAACTTATCCCTCTTTCAAATTCCACTTTACGCATAAGAAGTCAATACATCAAAGCATATTTGGGGAAAAAACCAAGAGAAACAGCTAAATATTGGGTTGCTTTTTCAGTTTCAGTGCCTTCTCTAGGTTTCAGCACTTATATTGTAGCAACTACTAAAGAGACAGGTTGGCATTATTGCTTCATTTTTTTTATGTGTCAATAAAGTAGATGATTTTGACTTATGCTTCTAAGTTATTAACAGAATGAACTGTTATTAAATTTTCAGAAGGCCGTAGCCCTACCATCTCAACCATGCATACCTATGAAGCAAGTGAAAACAATACCATTGAAGTTGGCCAAGGAAGTTTAAAGCTTCTTTACTCAGCAGATAAAGGAAAACTTACTCGTTATGTTAATACCAGAAATTCGGTAAACTATTCTGTCTAATCTTCAGTTTGGTTGTGTCTCTCTAACTATAATTATTGGATTATTTTTCGTTTATTTGTCTTTTAAATTTCTTTCAGTATTTCATATTTTATTTGGATTCTCTTTATTCTTTGTAATATTTTTTTCTTGTGTTATAAAATAATGTTATTTAAAGCCAGTTAGTCTGTAATCTAATTTTATTGCTGAAGGTTACGGCCTTTGCTGAGCAATCCTATGGTTATTACTCGGGAAATGATGGAACTGATAAAGATCCTCAGGTATTTTTGTTCATTCATTGAGCTTGTGGTTGGAGAAAAGGTATTATATTATAATATACTAATTGCAAAATACTTATGTTTTATAAAGGCTTCTGGGGCATATGTTTTTCGTCCAAATGGTACATTCTCCATAAAATCTGAAAACCAGGTATCTGTTTTTATTTGAACAAATTTCATGTCTATCAGTAATGACCCTTTACAATTCATTTATTATTTTTTTCAAAAATGAGGATCTGAAGAAAAATGGAGATTTGTTTGTTGCAGACTCCTTTAACGGTTGTGCGGGGTCCCTTGTTGGATGAAGTACATCAACAGCTGAATTCATGGGTATCACAGGTGATTCACCTGATAGAAACACGTTTGATGCACCAACTTCTGTTACTGGAACTTTTTACCTTAATATGAAGCTCTCATATTTCAGATTCTTGCATCTGAAAGTTATTGTTCACAAGTTCGTAAAGCTTTGGGACGGGATATAGATTCATAAAGAAACAGTTGCATATAGTTTATTGTCAATTATTGGACTTAGGAAAAGTGGGTTATGCATATCCAATTCATTTTTTGTCTAATTTATGTTTTTGTGGAGTCACTATTGGCTAAATTTAAAACCCCGGTCAATTTGCCGTCTGTTTTCCTCAATAAATCGTAATAAAAACATCCACCACCATACTCTTCTGAATCTCTGCTATCATGTTTATATTTAATTTGGAGTTATGTAATGCAGTTTCTATTTGCACAGAACAAGAAGTTTATGGCTTTTATTTGAACCGAAGTATCTAGTGTCTTCAACTTATAGTAACAGAATGCTGCATTGATGAACAGGTTACCAGGGTATACAAGGGAAAAGAGCATGCTGAGGTCGAGTTCAGTGTGAGTTAAATCTCTCTTGTTATTTTTTAAATTGCTTGCAGGACTGAACGGTTGGGTGGATTTTCTGACACTTTATGTGGATAATCTTAGATTGGACCTATTCCTGTGAATGATGGGATAGGTAAAGAAATCATCACTCAAATTACAACAACTATGAGGACCAACAAAACGTTCTATACAGATTCTAATGGACGTGACTTCATTAAACGGGTATGTTGATTCTTACTGCTGGCCATTCTAGCAAATTCTTGTCATGCAATTATTTTTTATCAAAAGCCATGCAGAATTCAACTTCTAGCATAAATTGTTTCTAGATACCAAATTCAGCTTCCAAAGTTTTCTGAATGGCAACTTTGCTAGCTTCTGTTTTTCTACTTGGTGAATGCTTGTATGCTTATTTTTCTCTTAATTTATTGTTTCATCCACCAAAATGAAATTCTAGTTCTGTAATTGCTGATAACAATGTCTACTTTTGCTCCATGGCACTTAAATCCAATGTTTGCAGATTCGAGATTTTAGGAAAGACTGGGACCTTCAAGTTAACCAACCAATTGCTGGAAATTACTACCCGGTATGTTCCTTTCTGTGAAAATTGCAAATATTTCTTTCCATTCTATAATAAAAATAGTGATATTGAAATTGGATTTCTTCTTTGCATGCTTTCTTCCAGGTTAACCTTGGAATCTATGTCCAAGATGATAGCACAGAGCTCTCAGTGTTGGTGGATCGTTCAGTGGGGGCATCCAGCTTAGCTGATGGCCAAATTGAGCTGATGCTTCACAGGTCCATTGCATCTTTCCTTTCTTTTCTTTTATTTTTTCAAGTACTTATTATTCAGAGTCTATAACATATAATGATTTATAGGAGGTTGATTCACGATGATATCAGAGGTGTTGGTGAAGTATTAAATGAAACAGTTTGTGTCTCTGAAGGATGTGATGGTTTAACTGTAAGCATAGCTTGACGTCATGTTCTTTGTCTGTGACTCTTAAAGTGCCATGCGTAATGGAATTCTGGATTTTGCAGATCCTTGGGAAATTTTATCTCCGAATTGATCATATAGGAGAAGGGGCAAAGTGGCGTCGCACGGTTGGCCAAGAGATATATTCCCCACTTCTTTTAGCCTTCTCTGAACAGGTGAAGTATAAACTAAACTTGGTTCTTTTGTGGCATTGGCCTTCCATGCTTATGTCATTGATGTTCCTTTTTCTATAGGATGGCAATGATTGGATGAGCTCTCACATTCCAACATTTTCAGGCATTGATCCCTCCTATTCATTACCAGATAACATTGCCATAATAACTCTCCAGGTGAAGAACAAATTACAGAACTAGCTAAAAGCTTCTGATGCCTATGACCTGAAAATGATTTTTTGTTTTTTTTTTTTTAAATTGCCCTGTGCATGCATGTTGGTTACTTAGGATAGTAAGTAAATTTTTTTTTATAGTTTTCCTGCTTTTGAATATTGCAGGAGCTGGAAAATGGAAAAGTGCTGCTGCGGTTGGCTCATCTGTTTGAGGTACTCTTAACTCCTCCCTTTGTGTAGGTTGTATAGAAACTTTACTATTATATGGTTCCATCCACATATTCAATAGAATAGATTGTAATTTGTTTTGTTGATTTGGTCAAAGACCGGGGAGGAAAAGGAGTATTCAGTGATGGCAAGTGTAGAACTGAAAAAGCTGTTTCCAAACAAGAAGGTAAGAGCAGCAATAGAGAATGGTTGATGGATGATATATGTATATGGCATAATAAATTATCTTACAGTGGTATTTCATCACTCCAGATAAAGAAAGTAACAGAGATGAGTTTGTCTGCAAATCAAGAAAGAGGTGAAATGGAAAAGAGAAGGTTAGCTTGGAAAGTAGAAGGCGGGGGCGGAGAATCAAAGGTGGTAAGGGGAGGAGCAGTTGATCCTGCTAAGCTGCTCGTTGAACTTGCTCCAATGGAGATCCGAACTTTCCTGATTGATGTAGATTACATCCAACTGGTGGGTGGTTGAAAGACACACCAAAATGTGGGTTTTGTATGTGCTAAATAAATCTTCATCTACTCAAACTTAATGTAATGGGGTTCAAGCTGTGTTTGTATGTGCAAGTGCAACTCCCTCTCACTACTACCTTCAGCCAAAGTTAAACACTGACATCTGCATCACACTTTGACGGTTGCTACAATCACATATTCATTAACTTACTGCCACACATGGGGTTTAGTGTTGCGTTGGTGACTCTAAAACTCGTAGAAAACACTAGCAAGGCATTTGGTGCTTTCCATGTGATTGATAGCCAAGTTGCTCTATAATGCTTAGTATATCTTGAAAAATATTGATTAGTGTCCTGACAAAGTTGCATTACAACATTTGGTTTTCTAAATATGATGATTAATCCGAACACTTTTTGGAAAATATGATATGATGACAAATTATGTTTGGTAAAAGTATCTCTTGTTACTAAGTTTACCTCTCTAAAAATTTGTAGTATCATTTGAATAATAATTAATAATGTTTTCTTTTATATCAATTCATCTTACTTTTGGATCGATATATTAATAAATTTAACTTTTATAATTTTTTTATTTTTGTATTAATTCTAAAAAAATTAACAAATTTAACCATCCTTAGATATTAACAAATTTAGAATTAATGACTAAATTGATAAAATAAATTTATTATGATAAAATTGATGAAATGTGTAAACATTAAAAGATATTATAGCTTTCAAAAGTAGGATAAATTGGCCAAATAAATGAACATAATGATTAATTGTTTTGCTTACTTTCAGATTTTTTTTAATCATCAATTGACTCAATATCAACATTTACAGCAACTAGATTAAGAATTTCATCAAAGAGAGACGATGGATTCTGAAGAGCGAGAGAAAGTCGACGATAGACGGAGCGATAATCGACAAGCAAAGAAAGGAGCAATCGAAATTCAAAATCGAGATGCGGATGTTGATATTGAAACTAACTTGACACCAAACAAGCCTAGGTCATGGAAGGATCGTCTCACCGGTACAGGCCTGCAAATCAAAGATAAAACAGAAGAGATAACTAGAGAAAAAGATGACGACGATATAGACTTACTCGAAGAAGATATTGTGAGAACCTCGGTAAACGGCATACCAGCAAGAATTCTCTAATCGGGTCAATCAGTTAGTTATAAAGGATATGGAACTTACGGTAGTAATCAAGCTCTTGGGAAGAAAAATTGGTTACGCAACACTGCAAAACAAGATCCATTCCTTGTGGAAACCGAGCCAACCGTTCAGATTAATGGACATCGAAAACGGCTACTATCTGGCTAAATTCCAGAACGTCGGAGACTTTGAGAGGGTTTTAAGTCTAGGGCCTTGGATAGTTTATGGGCAATATCTAACTGTTCAACCTTGGAGCATTGAATTTAACCTTCGCAACCATACCAGAATATGGTCATGGCTTGGATACGACTACCAGGATTGCCTGGACATATGTACAAAAGGAAAATTCTCTGAGAAATAGGAGGAATGGTGGGAACAGTCGCAAAATTGGACTTTAACACTTACAATGGTGTTCGGGGAAGATTTGCAAGAATGACAGTCTACGTCAATCTTGGAAAGGCCCTTACATCGAAAGTTCTAATCAATGGAATACCACAAAGAATCGAGTATGAACACCTTCCTACGGTATGTTTCTCTTGTGGCCACTATGGACATAAACAGGATATATGCCCAAAATCGACGACTGTTCAACACCAATAGAAAGAAAGCTTCTCGGGAGAAGAAACAATTCCGAAAAACAGACCTGATTCAAGAGAAAGCAACCTTACAAACAACTCTGGTGACTATAGACCTTGGATGCTCGTGGAAAAACGCAACCGGCGATGGTCAAAAGAGAGGCAGAACAGCAACGGCGCAGCCAAAGAGAAGAAACAAAAAAATATTAGGTTTCAACCTTTGGAAACCCTAATTGACGAAATGGGCTCAGAAGAGAACAGGCCCATTATGGAAACAATTCAAACCCAAACAGAGGCATGGAATTGTGTGTGCCCAATAGAAGCAAATAGTGGACCCTCATCCACAGGCCAGCTCCAGCAAAAAATAGATAAATAGGCTCCAGCTAACTCGAATTTTAAACAGACTCAGACCAAAACGTTTGGGCCCAGTTCATCTCCTAAAAGAAACCAGACTGGTTACAATTCAGGAAAACAAGAGCAATCAGGCATAATGCATCCTGTACCAGGAATAAAAATACAAACAGAACCAGAGAATAGGGTTTTGGAAGAAACACAATCTGCGATACAACAAACAGGGGGAGAATCGGGAATTGAAGCAACAGAAGACAAAGCAAACAATACAAAGAATGAGAGATAGATCATGAGAGAAATTAAATATTCACAGTCGACAACAAACCCGGGATCCCAACCTAGCCTCCATTCCACTGCTGAAAGTGCAAAGGAGGTCGCAGTGACACCTACCAACGGAATTCTATATCCAACCAAACACTCAATAGTAGTGTTCAAAGATCCAAACAACCACCAGGAAAAACATGAAGATCGACTAATATCCAAAAACCATATGGGGCGACGAAAGAATTCACCTATAGTAAGCACCAGTGGGGGGAAAACAAACGGCAGCACAAAAGGGCAAAAAATCAAAAGGATAATTCAGGATAAAGGAAGCCCTTTCAAAGTCACGTCCCTCAAAATTACTTTGGCAGAGTCAATGGCTAATATGGTGGATCTGTTACATGAACAAGTCAAGCAAAGCATATTCATTAAATCAAATGAAGAAGGAGATAGGAATGCAGAAAGCAGAAATGACACACGACTGCAAAACTAGACTGGGTAATTCTTTCTAAACCTTCATGATGAATAGTAAAATTAATTTATCAATTTTTGTCTGGAATTGCCAAGGATGCGCAAGTCTCAAATTCCCACGCATCTTTAGAGAATATAACATGGAATTTAGACCAGATATTATAGGACTTTTAGAACCAAAGCTTAGTGGCAGCAAGGCAGATGAAATAATTGTTAAACTTGGATTTCATCATTCACATCGCATAGAAGCAACAGGCTTTTCAAGGGAAATTTGGATTGGGTGGAAGGAGACAATTCACCTTGAAATAATTCAAAATCATCCCCAATTTATTCTGGTTAAAATACATAATGGGGAACAATACAACCCTTCCTACTTGCTATCATATATGGAAGCCCCAATTCCACTAAAAGAAAGAATTTATGGGAAACATTAAAAACAATTATACCATCGGATCATTCACATTGGATGGCATTATGTGATTTTAATGCAATTCTTTCCGTTGAAGATAAAAAGGGTGGTAATATCATAGGGAAAAGATGCCTACATTTTGGAGACTTTATGGACTCCAAAAATCTTCAAGACTTGGGATTCCAATGACCCTCATACACTTGGCAACGAGGAGGAGTCTTTGAAAGACTGGATCGTGCGATAGGAAATGCAGTCTGGTGTCAATCGTTTCCCCAATGCTTAATAACACACCTAACCCGAATCAAATTAGATCACAGACCATTGTTAGTAAACATCAATCCGGATTTTAAACATCCTAGAGGTCAACCGTTCAGGTTTCTTGCGGGATGGGCACAACATCAAGACTTTTCCAATATCGTTAAGAGTTAATGAAAATATGAAGGGGATATGTACAGCTCCTTAAATCAACTCACTGTAAGGCTTAAAGGCTAGAATAAAAACGTATATGGGCACATTGGATACTGCAAACAAAAATTGATTAAATCTTTAAGCTTGATACAAATGAAACTTGAAAGATCCTACTAGTATTCACTAGCCCAGGAAGAAATAAATATCAGAGAGGAACTGGAGAATGTTCTTAGTCTTGAGGAATTATTGTGGAAGCAAAAATCCAGATGCGACTGACTTAAATTAGGGGATAGGAATACAAAATTTTTCCATAGCCGTACAATGCATAGAAGGAAAATTAATCGCATTAGTGCTCTTCATGATATAAACGGTGATTGGCTTTATGACCCAGAAGATATCCAGAGTGAAGCGGTTAATTACTTTCAAAGATTATATGGTGAAAAACCAAATAGAGTGGGAAATCTACCCCCAAGTCAATTCCCTCCATTAGAAGATAGCGATATCAACTTTTTACAAAAAGAAGTCACGAATGAAGAAATCAAAAAAGCACTCTTTGATATGGCCCCTCTAAAAGCACCTGGAAGCGACGGTTATCACACTTCAGAACCAATGAGAGAACGTAGGAGACGCAGTCTGTACTAGGGTTAAAGATGTTTTTAAAGGGCGTCCTATTGATCAAGATATTAACAACACGTTATCGTCCTAATCCCGAAGGTTGCCCAACCAAAAGAAATATCCCAATTTAGACCAATAAGTCTATGCAACGTCCTTTACAAACTAATTATGAAAATAATAGCCAATAGGTTTAAAATAATCTTTCCCAAAATTATTTTTCAAGAACAAGAGGGTTTCATCGCCGGAAAAAACATCACTGATAATATTATAATAGCCCAGGAGGTCATACATTCGATGCGTGGAAAAAATAAAAAGTGGATGACAATCAAGATTGATTTGGAAAAAAGCCTATGACAGAGTTCGTTGGAATTTCATCGACAAATCGATTCAAGCAGCTGGAATACTAGATTATCTATGAAGAGTTATTATGTCAACCATCACAACAACTACTATGCAAGTTCTATGGAATGGAGTACCTACTGAAAATTTTAAACCAGCAAGAGGAGTGAGACAAGGGTGTCCATTATCACCTTACCTATTTGTCCTATGCATAGAATGGCTAGGGCATAGCTTCAAATCCTCCATCTCCTCAGAAAACTAGATCCTTGTTAGATTATCTAGATCTGGACCCAACTTGTCACACCTATTTTTTGCAGATGACTTGGTAATTTTCTCAAAAGCAGATATCAAACATGGCATGCTACTAAAAAATATTCTAAACCAGTTCTGCAGTTTTTCAGGACATTGTGACAACACAAGGAAAACCAACATATTTTTTCAAAAGGAGTAGCAGAAGATTTAAGTGATAGGCTTAGTAGGATATTGGGGTACCAGAAAGTAAAATAATTGGGCAAATATCTAGGTATCCTTCTTTTCCATAAAAGAATTACTAAGTCTATAGTTCAATTTGTAATTGAAAAAGTTTGGTCCAAATTATGCAACTGGGATGCAAAACAACTTTCCATGGCTGGACGCTTTATTCTTGTTCAATCGGTACTCTTAACTATCCCCAATTATTTCATGCAATCCATGAAAATTTAAAAAGGGGTATGCGATGAAATTGAACGATTAGCAAGACAGTTCATTTGGGGATCCAACATGGGGGGAAGAAAAATAACACTTGTGGATTGGCAAACAATATGCTAGCCACGTACATGCGGCGGTTTAGGCTTGAGACGATTGCATGAACAAAACAAATCATTCCTGCTGAAAATAGGATTCAATCTCATCTCCAATTGAAATGCACTATGGACACGTGTGCTACTGTCGAAATACGGAGTGAAATAGGTAATCCCCGAAAGTATAAGAAAAGGAAATAGTTCTGCATTATGGAAAACAATTGAACAGATTTGGCCTATGTTAAAAGACAACCTCTATTGGGCGGTTAATAATGGAACAGAAATACACTGCTGGAAAGATAATTGGGTTCCTACAGTTGGACCGTTGATTACGCAAATTCAAAATCCAAGTAGATCAATAAGTGAGTGTCTACTTAAAGACATGGTAACAGCAGAAGGGGTCTAGAATTTAGAAGCCTTTACAGAAAATTTAGCAGAAGAAACAGTGCAAAAAATTCTTGAAATACAGCCCCTACATCATCTAGCAGGACCAGACAAAGTTAGATGGATACCGACCTCTAATGGAATTTTTCAATCAAAACTACTTACCAAATGATAATGGAAAATACATGGAATAATCGGGACAACGTGGAAAGGAATCTAGAAATACTCAAGACCCCAACGCATTCGATTCTTCCTCTGGTTAGCTTGTAAACATCGACTACTTACAAACCTTGAAAGGTCACGACGAGCGCTCAGTTTTGATACCTCCTGCCCGGTCTGCTAGCAAAACACTGAAGAAGCCATTCATGTCCTCAGAGATTGTTCAATCACAAAAGAAGTTTGGCTGAACATTGTCCCTGCAAGCTGGCAAACAAAATTTTTTTCTAGCAATATTTTTGAATGGGTGGAAGAAAACTTAAAGCACAATGAATGGCTGATATGGGCTAAAACTTCCTGGCCAACCCTCTTCAGACTTGTTGCATGGCGCATATGGAAGAATAGAAACCTATTTGTTTTCTAGGATATAACATGGAGCTTAACGGAGACAATCAAAATCTCTGTCTGTTGGGCAAGACAGTACACACTTATATGTAAGGAATCCATCTTAGGAATTAAACGAAGAAATAGAACAGGACTCAAGAGTAATCATAGAATAAAGATTATGTTTAGATTTAATTTTCCTTTAAATTAGTTTATTTTTTCCACAAAAAAAATTGAGAGCAACTAAAAGATCTTTTTAACTTTTGTTTATTAATTAAAAGATAATACTATGTATTTTAATATTTTCAAGTATTTTTATCAATAAATATTTACATTAAATATGTAATAATAATAATAATCCAATTGATAACTTTTAAAATTTTCATTTTGATTTATATTTTAATTGATGATGAAAATTTTTCAATTTCTTTTTGGCAATTAAATTGTTTAGTTTAACTTTTATTTGTCATTTCATTTTCCATATATTTTTAAAAATATAACTATGCATATATATATATTCCAAATACATATAAATGTTTATTTTCTAAAAATGATGCATCTTGAAGAGTGAGAGGATTGATTAATTTCGATAATGCATCTTAAGATACACTGATGAAAGAGAAAGAGTATTAGGATTAGAAAGTAACCTCATTTTTCTTTTAAGCCAAAAAATTTAATAACCCAAACTAAAACAAAGGTAATTTTTGCCTTACAATTTTCTTTTCCCGAATTTCCGTTTACATGGAAAATTAACCTTTCCAACACTCGTTATTTCTGACAATTAACATTCCTCCCAAAAAAATAAAAGAAATTCAAATTTGCTCATTTATTTAAGCTTAAAATAGGCATTTGCAGGTAGCTAAGGTGGGGCTAGACAAGCAAGTTTGTATATTTGGTTTTGCTGAGGACCTTTATTCTTCACAAACACAAGCACAACTGACATACATAACAGGATATAAGACAATTGTGGCCTGCAATTCCTCCTTTTTTTCTTTCCATTAAATTGCATACAGGAAATTAAGCAGGCATCAATCATCCAGATACCCAGGGAAATAAATAGTAAATCATCCCCATCATCTGCCCCTACATTCATATGTTTATATAATGTTACATTATCATACCAATTTGTTAATATATCTTTCTAAATTGCAACAGCAGCAAGCAAAGGAAGAAGAATTTAATCTCCTAAGCTCATTATATCAAATGAATCCATAAATTTCTCATCTCATCAAACTGGCAGAACCACATTGATCTAACCCAGGAAGCTCACTTTCAAAAAATGATGAATGAAGTGCCCTCACGCACTCTTCTGCTTCGTTGTCATTTACAACCAATGATATGTTAACCTACAAAGGTTAAACAACACCCTCAGTGAGACTAAACATCCAGTTTCACATTAAGATTGATTACGAAGAACAGTCATCATGTCCCAGGAGGGCACTAAATAACATGTCAGGTGTCAACTCCAAAAGGTGGCAATTTGGAGGATAGAGAGAAACTGTAAGAGAAATTGGGTTGTGCAGAAAATACCTTAGATGCGCCCTGAGAGATCATTTGAACATTGACTCCATTGGTCCTAAGAACGTTAAATGCCTGTCACAAATTTTCAACCATCAATGGAACTAGCAATAAAATCAAACCCTATTCCATCAAATCCGAAGATTATTTAAAAGTTATGATCTTGTGTATGAGTGGTATGACACAAGATGATGCGGTACCTTCTCCAGTATAAGTGAGGATCTCTGGACATTCCCAATGAGAGAAATGATAGATCTGTGTTGAAGCAAATTGACAACAGCGATTTTTTCAAGTTCTTCTACAACATGGTCTAGTTCCTGTCAAGACAAAAATATGCAGTGGAAATGGATCAGAATTCTTCTGCAGAACAAGTACTACATTTATAACATGATACGATTAATAAAAGCATGAAGAATATTCCTTGCCTGCTGAATTAACTCTCTGCTCCAAAGTTTTGACGGATCCAAAGTCAACGAAATACTAACTTCACTGGTAGCTACAACATCCACAGAGATGCCTAAATCTTCGAAGATAGAAAATACCTGCAGAGATAAAGAAGATACAGATCAATCAGACAATAAAAAGGTCCAAATGAACAGAGAACATTGAAATAAAGAAATGGACTTCAAACCTTCGCTAGAAAGCCAAATTGACCAAGCATTCGTGTGCTAACAATATCCAACATGGTGACATTCCGTTTCAAAACAATGCTGGTGAGTACCGCCTGCAGTTAGGACAAAAATGATTAAACCCGTTCTGATTTCATGAAAGAAAGATACATGAACTACTAGCTAGCCGCTACAAACCTTACTCATATCTCTATTTCCAGTGATGAGAGTTCCTGGAGCATTAGGATTGTAAGAATTTTTAACCCTAACAGGAATATCACCCTCCCTAGCTGGTCTCATGGATTGTGGATGCAGAACCTGAAAAAGGGGTTGATGAATATACAAATTCACTCAGTTAGCCATGCTTAGATTAATTAAATGATCATTACACTATTGACAAGAATAGAACCCAAACACGAAGACATGCATTTTTCATCGGAGGGAAGCACTTGATAGTTATTAAAAGGAATGGACAATATTACCTGAGCACCAAAGTAAGCAAGTTCTGCTGCCTCTTCAAATGTCAGGTATGGTACAGGTTGAGCCCCAGAATATATGTTAGGATCACAGGTCAAAACACCATCAACATCTTTCCATACCTGCAATGAACAAAAGAATACTGTTGTACCCTAAAAAAGTAACATATGTAGGACAAAGGTTGTACTTTTGTGAGTATTTGTTTTTTGTTACACTTTTGGTGCATGGTACATTTGCAGATTTCTATGCTTGTTGGTTGTGAAATAGATGGTTTCCATTCAAGAAAAAGATAATAAAAGATGGTACTCATTATAGTCATGCATATATAGGTTTACGACTTAAACAAGTTCAGACCTTGAACAAATGCACTGACCTGAATTTCTCGCAATCCCAATGCTTTTCCAATGGTTGTGGCTGTCAAATCACTACCACCCCTACCTAAAGTAGTAATTGCACAAGATCTCCAGCCCTACAACATTAACAAGATAAAAAAACATTACCAAAAGATTCCCACACCAAACTCTTGTTTTAGAATGATATCATTTTGAAAAGATATCAGCAGCTGTTCTACCTTTCCAAGGAAACCGGTCACAACTGGGATTGCTGGATTACTGTTCCAATCATCATCTAATCTTTTTGCAACAGCTGTGTAAGTTGCCTCCAGAATATCCGCATTTGTGAAGTCATCAGTGGTAATGAAACCAATTTCAAAGGCATCATACTGCAAAACCAGAAAATGACTTACAAGGTCCACTCCATGTGATGGTACTTACAAGGAAATGCAAAGAATACAGTACAATGGATAAATGTGATTAAAAATTAAGCATGGATATGCGTGTATCCTACTCAATTCTGATTTGATTTTAGAACCACAAAATATACATAAAATCAACTTTTAGAGTAACAAAAACATACTTGACGGGCCTTAACCCCAATTTTATCCAAATATGCAGCAAAAATCCTTGTAGACATGCACTCCCCAAATGAAACTATATAGTCTTTTGTACGCAATGTTAACTCTTTCATCATAGCAATTCCTTTTAAGAGTTGCTCCAGTTCTTGCAGGTGCTCTACAGGCAAACAATCAAGACAGAAACTATAATAAGGAAAGCCTAAACTTAAAAAACATAAGAGGCTTCAATGTAAAACTGAATGAAGCAGCAGATTATAACTCACCATCAACAATCCACCTCTCCACTCCTAGTTCATCAACCGTCCTGAGTATTCAAATTGAAGATAAGATACAACAAATTATATTACAACTCTACATGTTTACAACTCTTGATGTTACCTATGATGCAGCTCTTTTATGAAGCCTAACTCTTCGATGGTATCCACCTTAGTGACACCACAGCTGACAGCCTTTTCACCAGCCTAACCATCAGATCAAAACCTACTTCTTAGTAAACCCTTGCAGCTCTAGTTTCAAAGACACTAACGGATAATATTGACAGATCAAATAAAATGGTTACCAGCAAAAGCTTATTGGTTGTCTTTCCCATGGCAGAAAGAACAATGACTGGCCTTTCGTTGGGGAAACTAAGTATAAGGTCAGCAACCTCTCTCATTCGCTCAGCGGAAGCCACTGATGATCCACCGAACTTCATCACACACGTCAATTCATTCTTTGCTTCTCCCAACGTTGATTTCTCAACCTCATTCCTTTCGATCACATCCACATTCCCTCCCTCACAACTAACCTTAAACACTCTACTTTTACAACAATGCCTTAGCCTCCTACAAGAATCCGTAGACCGGAATGACCCGAAATGAAGCTGGCTCGAAAATGCCGAACGACAGTGGAAAGAAGTCTGCTTTGGAAATGAATGAGACGGGGCGGTTTTTACGCCGGAAATTTGTAAAGAAGCCGCCATCGTAGCAAATAAAAAAACTCAGTAACTAGTTGTTTCGACGAGTAATGAACGGAAAATATAAATATTTCCCAAAGATCTGATTTGAAAACCATAGAAAATAACAATCAGTGGCTGTAGAAATAAGCGAAACGGAAATTAAAAAGGAAAAAATGCATACCTGTAGAGAGCGGGAAGAAAGAAGATGACTCTCTCAATTCAAAAGAGAAAAACAAAAGGATATATTTTCATATTATAAAATAAGAGGCGATCGTTTGAGAGGGAGAGTGAAGGAAGCGCCAACAATGAAACCAAAACACCGCCGCCTCCCTCTGTCTCTCCCAATCCCTCTGTTTGTTCTTTCTTAAATTATTTGGTCGGAAGAGAAAACCCTTCCCTTTGTTTTAGCTCTTGGAACACGTGGAAATGAATGACCAAGATTTTTGTGTTGTGAGGCTTCTTAATTTGATCTGACGGCTATGGAATAGTCTGTTGGCCGCGGCGCATGGGTTTTTGTTTTTATTTTTAAAAAAGTAATTAAGTAAAATAAATAAATAAATATATGTGAAAGTGGAAGCGGACGTGTACTGATTGCGCCGGTCCAATCTATGGCTGCCTTTTATTTGGACCACTATTTCTTATTTGACCACTAATTTTCACCTTCACCCTTTCTCTTAGAAATAACAAAAATCAACACGTTTCTTTAATATGATATATCACTCGTTTAGGTCTCAAAATTCGTTTGAGAAGTGAAAAAGTTTTGATAAAAATATATTCTTAAAAATAAATTTAAATAAAAATAATATTTATTATCTAAATGGTTAAGTTTTTGATAAAATTTTTGGACAAATTCGAGGATTTGTTTATATTTTTTTATTGTTTTGTTATCATTTTTAATATTGTTTTGTAACCATTTTGTTATTATTTTACTGTTATTTTATAATATTTTTAGTATATTTTAAATTTGTTAGGAAATATTTATTTTAATATTTTTAGTATATTTGATATTATATTTTTAAATTTATTTTATATAAAAAATAATATATATTTTTAAAACAGATGGATCGAGTTAGACTCGAATTTAGTATTTTTATTTAGGTCGGGCTTGAACAAAATTTTAAGTCCATTTTTCAAACTGAACCAAGCCTGGGCAAAAAATCGAGCCTAAAATTTTGTATTGGCTCGGCTCATGATTAAGTCTAAATGGCCCTATTATAAATGAAACGAGTTACCATAATTGTCTATAGATATTGTATTCCTAAAAAAATATAGGGTTAAGCTTTCAAGATAATATTTATGACCTTAAATATTATTCAACATATAAAATATCAAAATAAATTTTATATTTATTACATGTGTGATGTACAGATTTAACTATATGTGTTAATTAAAATATATTAAACTTATTTATATAAATTTTATGATTGATATTATAAATAAGTAAGAAGAATTTTAAATTTTTTATATATTTTGTAATTCAATAATCTTTTATAAAAGTAATGCCTTAAATCATTGTTGTATGTATATGATATATGCAATTTCTTAAATTAATATATATATATATATGAAAAGTGTTCATCAAATCCATTGAATTTTTATTTATGAAATCTATTTACAATAATTTTTTAAATTTGTTCTACTTTTTAGAAACCTAATTTAAATTTATTAAAATTTTAATTTTTATAAATATTTTATTATGAAATGGTTGTCCATTATGATAAGAAGTTTGATGCACTTTAAGACTCTAATGTCAACTAGGAATAAACTTTTGTATCATTTATATTTTTATGTTTATAAATATAAACTTTAAAGAAGCATTGTAAATATTTCTATTGATGAATAAAATAATTATTTATCTTTTGCTCTCTTATTTCTCTTGTTCTTTACTCTTTATTTTATAATATGTTATCGGTATGATTCTTTTTCTAAGTTTTCTTCTTCTTAAGTTATAAACAATATTGCATTAAACAAGGTTGAAAACAAAAATTCTAAACAAAATCTCGAAAGAAGAAAAGCATAGAAGCCCCTCTAAAACCGAGGGCTTAGACTAATGTCTTCATTACTCTTATAAACTTTGCTTGGTAGAGTGAAAGAAGATTGTAAATATGGAAAATTGAAGGGATAAAAAATATAAATTTTTTTCTATAGATGTGCTTGGTAGGAATAATGGAAAAATGGAAAGAAAAAGTAATTTCCTTTCTATCCATTGCTTGGTAGAATTAAATAATAAAATGAATAAAAATAAAATATTTAAAAAATGTATAATTTTGAATTAACATACACATGTCTCTCATTTTCTCTCCTCTCATCCTTTTAATTTAGGATGATTGATTTTCATGCATTAAGATAAAAAATTATCATCTCTCCTACTTTCTTTCCTCTCACTTTTCTTCCCTCCTAAGCATTCTCAAAACTTATTTTCTTTTCACTTTTCAACTCCCTCCTCCTCTCATCCTTCCACTTTTCTACTTAACTAAGCATACCTTTAAAATTTCATAGCTGCGCATCTAGTTTGAAATTTTAGATTTTATGCACAAAAAAAGTCTATAAAAGTAAACTGCAGCTGAATTCAATAAGAAAACGTATACCTAGTGGGAATCGAACTAACACCTTAACGCTCTCACAATCCTTCATTCATGGTCGGACTACCTTAGAGGTGTGCATGGGCCGGATGGCCCGGCCCGGCCCGAAGACCCGCCCAAAAAATAGGAGGGTTTGGGTAAGATTTTTTTGGCCCAGGCCCGGCCCGATTTTACTATTAAATTATTTTTAAATTTTTTTATTTTTAATTTTAAATAACTTTAGTACTTTTACTTTACTTTTTTTGTTGTTTTGATGTTATTTTGATATTGTAAAATTTTTGTTGTTAATATAATTTAATTCTTAATTTAGTTCTAATTTGTTTCAATTTTTCAATTCTAATATAATTACTTTTTATTATATTTTTAATTTATGTATTATTTTAATAATTATTTTAGTCCCATTATTTATTTATTTTTTGTTTTAATATTTGTTTTTATGTTTTTAAATGTATTTGATTTATTATATTTTAAAGTTTTTTATTTAATAAAAACAAAAAAAATATCTAAGGCCTACCATTTTTTTCTCGGGCCGGGCTTGGACAAATTTCTAGGCCCATATTTCGGGCCAGGCCAGGCCTGACCCGAGCCTTGAAAATGGGCTAAAATTTTTTATGAATCCGGCCCGACCCATGCACACCTCTAGACTACCCAAAGATTTATTATTCTGTGTTAAGAAACATATAAAACTAATTGGAACCAAAGAGAAGAAAAGAAAAAGAACGCCACAGGAAGAAGTATTCAAACTTGCGCCCTGTACTATCCGTCACCGCCTTTAACCACTCATCTACTCCAAAGCTTCTAGACCTTTTATGCCATGAAATTTATATAAAAAGATGTCAATATCTAGTATGTTTTCTCGACTATTTTTATTTTTGGTAAAATTGTTCTTATATTCATGTATGAAAGAAAGAAAATATTATTATTTTAAGGTTTGTTTAAATTAGTATTTTATTAAGTTATGTCATACATACTATTTGGAAATTAAAGATTTGATTATTGAATTCTTGATTATTAAATAAGTTTAATACTGTAATTTGATTAAAATTATATGTGAAGTTTATTTTTATTGGGATGAAATTTAACTTATGATACTGAATTTGATTGGTAAAGAAAATAGTATAAAGTTTAATATCTATGCAATTTTATTATTTTGAGTAATAATTATCATTATTTTTTATTCAAATTTGTTGTAATTTATGTTTTAAGTTATCAAATATGGCTGTTAAACTTTAGTCATATAAAATCTTGTGGTAAATTGAAATTTGATTTTTTATAATTTATTGGTTGATATATATTGGAATTCTATTATATTATCTAGATAAACTACAATGTTGCCAATTTTGCAAACATGCATGTTAGTATAGGTAAAAAGTACACTGGGGGCCTCTATACTAAGAGTCAAATTGCATTTTGCCTTATCTACTAAAAAATGGACATATTTGTCTATGTATGTTAGATCAAAGAGCAAACTTGTCATTTGTTAAAAAATTCATTCATTTGTACTGTTAAAAACTAGTATGGCTGACAAAATAACTAGACAATGACACATGGCATGCCACTTGTACCTTGTGCTAACGTATAGTGACCAGTTTCTAACAGTAAAAATGGATGTAAATTTTAACAAAAAGGACTAATTTGCTATTTGATCTAATGTACATGGATTAATTTGCCTATTTGAATTTTGGAATGATTTTAAAAGAAAGATATGACTATCGAAATATGATAATTCTATCTAAAGCTCATTACGGTTGGACATAATTGAAGTTGCAAGATTTTAAAACTGTGAAGGAGTGTAATTTTGTAGTATTTATGATAAGTTCTCAATTAATATTATGTTGGGAGAATATTATTGATAAAGACCAATTGGTGAAGACTTTTCTAACTTTTCATGCTTCAAATGTGTTTTTACAGTAGCAATCTCTAAAAAAGGTCTTAATATATATTTTGAATTACTATCTTGTTTATTTGTGGTTAAATAAAACAATGAGCTACTAAATGAAACATCATTAAGCCTGTCCTACTAGATCTACTCCATTCCTTGAAGCAAATGCAACAATATATAGTAAATTTGAAAGGCATAATCTTGGATGTGGATATGATAAGTGGTTCTATATTAGTAAAAAGCGGTGATCATAATAATTATTCTCACCACCAAAAGCAGAAAATAAAGATAATGCGAAGACGGATAATAAGATTGATGTTGAAATTTAGATTAATAGTTTCATCCTATGCTTCTGCTTTTAATTGTTGTGTCTTTATGGTATGCTCATACACTTTGCTTAATTTTGTACATATGTGACAGCCTTAAAACGACTCTAGTCGAAATGTGGTTTCGGGACCACAAAACCGAGGCATAAAAATAATTTAATATTTATTTTATTGCCTATAATGTGTGTTAACCCATGTGTGACATTTTTTTATGCTTTGATTTAGAGTTATAAATGTGAATTTCACTAGAAAGGGCCTAGTAGTAAATTTTGAAAGTATGATGGGGAAATGTGTGATGACTAATTAAAGCATGCATGCAAAACAATGGACTTGCATGTCAAATTCCCCCAATAGCTAGTGGCCGGCCATGACAAGGAATTATGGGCAAAAATCATGTCATGAAACATGTTTGGTAAGTGGGTTATGTTGGAATAAATAAAATAAGGAGTATGGAATAAAAAAAATGTGTGTGTGTGTGAAGGCTTCTCCTCCCCATTGCCGTGTAGGTAGGAAAGAAAACAAAAATTTTGTTCATCCATTTTCACTCTCTTTTGGCCGAAAATACTAAGGATAAGGAGGAGTTTTGCTTCATACTTGGTTTGGAAGAGGATTAGGAAGAGGTTGGCTATACTTGCATCAAGATTAAGGTATGTTTGAGGTTGTGCCATGAGATTCATGCATGTTTTAGTTGCTAGCTTGATGTTCTTGTTAGCCCATGGTTCAAATCTTTGTTATGTCATGGGAATGAAATTCGCCAAAGTGAATATAGTGTTAATGCCATTGCATGCTAAATATCAAGCTTGATAATGATACATGTGATGGAGGATTGAGGATTCTTAGATTTTCTTTTAGTATTTTTTGAATGAGATACTAAGTTCCTTGTTTTACCATGACCAAATTGAAATGGTATGGTGTTGTGGTATTCGCCATGTTATATCCATAAGTATGATTCATGCATGTTGCATGGTAAGTAAGATTTAAGCTTTGGATATGTGTATATATTTGGATATAAGCCACTTGAGAATTGGCTCTAGCATATATCTATGTATATATGTTCGCATTACGATGTATTGGTATGACATATATGCTATTTCAAGGTGTATATTTGCTTGTGATGATGTCTCGATTATGAAGTAAATGAGAGATGTGCAATGAGTTACGATATGTAATGCGTTAGTAGTAAAACATATGCTGTTTTTGTGTGGTATTAAGTGTATAATTGGCCTCAAATTGGACATGTATATTCGGCCACATAAGGGGAAATTGGTGTGCATGCATTCGGTTAGAGGCAAGCATATTGATGCCTATTCTTGGCTTAGAAAATTCGGCTAAGAGGAATATTAACTAATGTGTTGAGTTCGATTCATGATTTCGTACATATGCGACTTTGATGCCTAATGAGTATATATATTGGCTAAGTATCTTGAATTCCTCTTTCGATGCTCACATGATAAAACCAATTTATTTGTTAAATTAAGCTCAAGAGCAAAGGGGAGCTAAATCCGATAAGGGGAAGGAAAAAGCCGTGGAATAGCCGTCGAAATCGTTCGACCACATCCGAGATAAGTTCTTGAGCAATAGAGCTTAAATTCTGAATTGATTAGATCATGTTTAAAGCAAATTAAAATCATACTCTTTGTGTGTGGCTATTGAGCCGAAATTACAAATGTGATAAGTGACTTGTGTCTGAATTTTGCTAATAAAAATGAAATGTGAATGTGTTATGGTTTATTGATAAATGTACATGGTTATTCGAATGATATCCGGGCTAAGTCCCGAAGGCTTTGTGCTAAGTGACTAAATCCGGACTAAGATCCGAAGGCTTTCGAGCAAGCTACTAAATCCGGGTTGAGTCCGAAGGCATTCGTGCGAGTTATCAGAATCGGGTTATGTCCCGAAGGCATTTGAATGTGTAGCCATATCCGGTTAAACTCTGAAGATACGTGATTCAAGAATGAATGAACCTGCTGTAAAATTTCAGCTAATACGCTTGAAAATTCCAGCAACGAGGTATGTTCGTATGTGCTTTGGAATAGTTGATTCCCTTCGAATAATATTCGCTCAATCGAGAAATGAGCTTTCGGCATTTGGCTAAGATGAACCCTTATGTATGAATATAGGGGTTGGAATATGAAATTATCCGTTAGCTATATGAATGTTATGCTTTTGTTGTGCTGGAATCCCTTGCTCTAACTTACTAAGCATAAATTGCTTACTCCGTTTCTCTGTTTCTCTGTCTATAGATTTTGGCTCGTCAGCTATCGGACTCGGGATTTCTGGAAGTCGAAGTCTCCCACACTATCAAAGTCCCTTTCGGTATATATTTTGGTTGGATTTTGAAATGGCATGTATAGGACTACCCTTTTGTTGCGTTTTAAGTACTTTTGTGATGTATGTGTGTACGACCATGCGAAAATGGCTCGTAAAAGTGGAGTATGGCATTAGACCATTTGTGCTTATGTATACATGTATGGTTTTATGATGTGACTACGGACTGAATGGAAGTGAGAGCAAATGATCAGCCATTGGAATGGCTAAAAATGATTATATGTGGACCTATGTATGACAAAACTTTAGTTGGTCCATAGAAACCACGAAATAGGTAAGGTTTACCTGAAAAACAGATGCTGACAGCAGCAGTGGTGTAGATTTGAAAAATCACTAAAAATTGTAGGAATGGAATTAAATAGTGAATAAATTATGTAAATGAACCTTGATGAATCTACTTTCATATGGAAGAAACGAAACGGTCATATGAATTATATGTTAAGAGATATTAAAGTTCTCGTGAAACAGGGCCAGAACGGTTTCTGGATCCCCTGTTCCGACTTTAGAAATTCATTGTAAATTAACCAGAGATAATTAGGCATCATGCCATATATGTATAGATTCCTCTATGAGTCTAGTTTCTATAGAAATAAACGGTATCAGCATTGAAGCCCTGTACAGGGAGATATCCAATTCATAACGCACGAAGGTCAGTGTAGTTGATCCCTGCAACAGGGGAGACTTTAACTAATAAACTGTACTAATTGGCCAGACCAAAAATTCTAGAAAAAAATATGTTGATGGACTTATGAGTCTAGTTTCAGGGAAAAATTACGAAACTGATTTTCGAGCTTTAAAACTCAAGATATGATTTTTGAAGCGACAGTGATGCAGTAACCAGCTAGTCTGGAAAATTTTTATGGACTGTGAAACAATTTAGCTGAGTTTGTGTGCACCTTGTGTTCGACTCCGGTAACGGGCTCGGGTACGGGGTGTTACAACATATATCTATGCAAAGAAAATATTTGTTTGTATGCATTTGGTAAATTGATAAATTCTATTCACAATAAATGCACGTGGCTTCGAATTTGATTTTATTGTTTTGAGGCTGATGTTCTATATTTGGTTAGTCCAATGATGGCAGATTTAGTCAACCTGTCAACTATCACCTAAACCGTATCTTTCTTTTTCGGCATTAACGACAAATTGGATACAAAGTCTATAGTGATTTACTCTCATTTCCATTTTGGAATCATTATAGGCTATAATAAACCTAATGGGACCTGATGTTTTGCCTTAACTTGTTGACATACTGAACATTTTTCCACATACTCAATGATCTCTCTTTTCATTCTTGGCCACCGATACAACGATTTCAAATCATTATACACCTTATTGTTGTTTGGATGTATCATGTAAGCACTACTATGAGCTTCGTACAGAATTTCTTGTTTCAACTTTGAATTCTTCGTTACACACAAACGGTTCCAAAAGTATAGGCTCCCGTTATCATCAACACTAAACTTGGTGGTCTGATTATTTTCAACAAGTTTTCGTTTTGCTTGCAACTTAGAATCATCTTTTTGCAACTGTTGGATCTTCTGAAGAAAAACAAGTTTAGCTTTCAATTCAACTAGAATAGAATCGTCTTGTTCCAAAGTCAAACAAATATTCATCGCCTTTAAAGAAAAGAAGAACTTTCAACTCAGGGCATCAGCTACAACATTAGCTTTTCTAGGATGATAATCTATAATCAGATCATAGTCTTTAAGCAGTTCAAATCATCTACATTGTCTCAAATTCAATTCTTTCTATGTCAGCAAGTATTTTAGGATTTTGTGATATGTGAAAATATGACATTTTTCCCGTACAGATAGTGTCTCCAGATCTTCAGAGAAAAAACCATTGCTTCAAGTTCCAGATCATGTGTAGAATGATTCTTCTCGAGTAACTTAAGCTGGGACTGACGTTTCCGTCCATGTCCCTTCAAAAGTGATCTTTTCATCTTGTGCAAAGGTGGCCGCTTTGTATGTTTTAAGAAGATTGCACAGTCGATTTGTTAGCTTACTGCGTCAGAGGATGGCGAGCCCAAGAGACAAAATGGCGTGGCATTCGCCATTGATAAGTGATGATCTAGCATAAGATTATCCCACAAAAGCGATTGTTGGTTAGAGTCAGGTTCCTTTAAATCATAAGTCTAAAATCTTGGAGCTGGTAGTCGTAGGCGTCCTCTTCCACTAAAACTAACTTATTCTGTTTGAGAAGGATCACCTAAAAGCCGAGGATTGAACCTAAGGTGGATCGAGACAACCAGAGGCTGGAATCTCTCTATAAGAACTCTTTTTCCTCAACTCTATTTATCTCTACTATTTTAATTTTAATTTTCGTAATTTCAATTCAATCAAAACTTTTAGTTCTGTTTTTTTATTTTTTTCCAGGTATGCAGAATTTTTTGGGCACGACTCTGTTCGGGATTTCGAGGAACAAGCACTTGTGCAAATCCAATCCCTGAGGATTTGACCCTACTTCCCTTATTCTTTTTCATTATTTTATAAGGATAGGATATTTTTAGTGCTCTCAACAACCGCATCAACAACGATGGAGAGTATCCAAAACTCGAATACAGAGAGAAAATCCAAAAGAAACCCTAATATCCCAAATACAAAAGCTCTCTAAAAAACTCTCCCCAAAAACTCTTTAACAAATCTCACATAAAAGATATTTAATGCAAATCTTATTCTCTGAATCTAAGGTTCCAAAGGCCCTTTAAATAGGTTTGGGATATGGCTCCAATATGACTAGAATAACCCTAGAGGAAATAGAGTCCGATTGGGAGAATAAATCTTTTTGAGAGTAAAAAATTGTAGTTCTAATTGTGCAGGAAACATCGTCTTGTCGTGACGTCACTTACCTGCCCGTCACGATGTCGCAACTTTGCCCGATTGCCAAAAGCTTTGCGTCATCTCGACGTCTAGGACCTCATTGTCTCAACGTCGAGTGATTTTCTACTCCCCTTTAGTTTCTTGACGATTCTTGTCTTAAGTGCTCGCAACATATCCGGTAAATGCGAGGCACACCCCACAAATCTCCACATTGACTTGTATTTATCATGCTTCCTTTGCCAAAACTAGTCATGGGCCTATCTCGAACTTTGCAAGATTCTAACCTTGAAATTAAAGGACTTCTAGTCTTCGTCTTGTGCACTACCAAATTGAAATTGACTTAAGTTTTATTCCCATGAAGGCAATGCTCTGTTTTCCCAACTCTTGGACATGAAAGAGAATCTCTCTTGTTTAAAATGGTCATACTTTTTTTGCTTGTATGACCAATTCATTTATGCCTCAACTGAGTCGAATCTGACTCTTTATGTAACACCCCTAACATGTATCCGTTGCCAGAATAGGGTTACTGAGCATTGCCAAAATAGGGTTACGGAACATTACCGGACTTATTACTTAAACAATCATATATTTCATGTTCATTATTCAAGACCATACAAAAATAATTCAAATTCAATCATATATTCCCTAACACGAGCCCTCAAGGCCCAAAGCAAGCATTAAAAATAATTCGGGACTAAATCGAGAACTCAAAGAAATTTTAGGAAAACATTGAAAATTTTCAAAATGCAGGGAACACACGCCCGTGTGGCCAGGTCGTGTGTCTCATACGGCCAAGAGACACTACCATGTCTCAAGCCGTGTGGGCATTCGAAATGGAATCACATAGCCGTGTCCCTGCCCGTGTCCAACCCCGTGTAACTCACTGACTTGGGTCACACAGCTGACCACACGCCTGTGTGACTAGCTCGTGTAACTCACTGACTTGCTTACATTAGAAATTTCAAGGGACACACAGCCGAAACACACACCTGTGTCTCTGCCCGTGTGGACGAAATTAGGCTATTTTCTAAGCCACATTTCTTACCTAAATAGGTACCAACCTAAGCTCAATAATGCACATACAACCATGACATAAATAAACATTCAAAACCAACCAATTCCAAGTCTATAACATACAATATCCACACATACAACATAATATCCATAAGCACATTCACTTGACCACTTTAAAGTATACTATATATACTTCTAAAGTTTACCTAATTAGTCAATTACATATATAGACTTTTGTGCCTAACACATAACCTATATGCCATTTCTAAATCTCAACAATATGGTACTCTACTTACCAAATCACAATCTAGGCATTTTCAAGACATTCCATACATCATGAAGCTAATCACACACACATATATATAAATATCAACCCATAGCAATTCAAACCACATGAAATGGCCAATTACATAACCAAAACATATAGGCTTTTATTAGCCAAAAGACCTATACATGCTATATAACCAAAATACATTAAGTCCAAAAGTACCAAAACAACTGCTAGATAGTGTGATGAAATCTCCGACAACTTTCAATCCAAGCGAGCTTCCGAATCACTATAAAACATAGAAAAGTAAACAGAGTAAGCAATTAAGCTTAGTAAGTTCGTATAGCATAAAACTCAGCTTACCATTTAATCACAATTTAAGTAATTAAACATAGCATAATGCAACTCAATTTGATCCACAAGCCTAACACATATTCATCCATAAAATTAAGCATGAAATCACAAATCTCATAGATTTAATTCTCACATGATTCACGTACATACCTGTACTGGTTCATATTGAGTTCACATACTCTCGTAACATCCCCGTTGAACTGTTTGGAATAATATCGAATACTCGGGTATCTCACACAATAAGTGTCAATACATGGTCGAAACCATCTCTATCTCATATATCATATAGATGCTCACTCTCGAATTATCACTAGGTCTACTCATACAAGTTGAAGGTCAAGACGTAGCTACATGGTGCTGCTCACACAAGCTGACTAGTAACCGCAACACATGTCGAAAAACTCAGCCACAGGTGGAACGTACAGGACCAGCAGCCATAACATGACAACCCCTAATGACATGTCATCTGTATCCTATCTATTCTTAAGGTTCAACCGGGATCCATACAATTCTCGATATCTCGTCGAGAATTTTCATATTGTCGTATCATCACAATTATATTAATTAAGCATGTAAACACATAAAATTTAAAGCTTATTAATATACGAACTTACCTCGAACTCATATGAAGGAAAACGATCGTTCAATCAAAAACTTTATCTTTTCCCCGATCTAATTTCGTACATTGCTTTTCTTGATCTATATAATAAAATTTAACAATTTTAATTCATATTTACTCAATTAAATCCAAATTTCATGTTATGGAAAAATTATCATTTTGCCCATATACTTTTAACTCCTTTACAGTTTAGTGCTATTTTCATAAAAATGCAAATTCATGCAATTTAGTCTATTCCCATGCAAGCCAAATATCATCTAAGCTTAAAGTAGCCCATACATTTCATTAATTCACACATTTCACCACATAATTTTCACATTTTACAAATAAATCCCTATTTGACATTTTCTACCAAAATCACTTTACAAAACTTGTTTAACTAACACCAACTTTTATTTTCATCCATCAAACATAAAAAACAACCAACACACATTCATGGAAAAAATCTAAACTTTTAACAGTTTCTCAATTTAGTCCCTGGGCTGTCTATATTAAGCTACAACGACTTCAAAAACATAGAAATCATTAAAAACGGATCAAAATTCACTCACCAATTGAGTTTGCAAGCTTGGCCGAACCTAGCATGCATCCATGGTGTTTTTCATATTTTATTTTTGGTGGTGGATGATGGAAAAAGATGATAGCCATCTTTTAATTTACTTAATTTATCATTATATATCTATTTACTAATTTAACCTCTAAAAACATTAGAATTTACACAAATGCCAAGCCATTATCATCCATTAACATATTAATGGTCTAATTGTCATATAAGGACCTCTACTTTAAATTTCTATAGTTATTAAACACTTTCAGCTATTAGAACCCAACTTTTAGACTTTACGCGATTTAGTCCTTTTTATCGAATTAAGCATACAAACGTTAAAGTTTCTTAATGAAATTTTCATGTAATCATACTATTATGCTGTAGACCTCAAAATAATAATAAAATAATTATTTCAACTTTAGATTTGTGGTTCCAAAACCACTATTCTGATTTGACTGAAAATGGGATGTTACACTTTAACAAACGAGGAACTTGCGGTTTTATCCTTTACCGTTGATCCTTATAGAACATAAATATTGCCTGCCTTTCGACCTCTCATCACAAATAGAGCACCATGAGACACCTTAATTTCGTTTGACTCGATGTTGATTCTACAACCCTTTGAATCTAAATTTCCCAAAGAGATAAGATTTCTTTTTAAATCAGACATATTCTTAACATCTGATTGTGTCCTGATTGTCTTGTCGTGCATCCTAATCTGGATGATACCAACACAAATTACCTTACAGGATGAGTCATTCCCCATATGCACAACTCCACCTTCAACTGAACTGTATGTAGAGAACCAGTCCCTGTTGGGACACATGTGAGAAGAACACCTTGAATTAAGGATCCACTCAGATGTAAGTTTGGAGCTTTCGCTTGTTAACACCAATAAGAAATCATCACCATTTTCTTCGACTACAGTAGCATTGGTTACCTTAGCATTCTGCTATTTATCCTCATCACTCTCAATAGCCCTCTTGGTTTTAATTTTCAAACTATAACATTCTGCCTTTATGTGACTCAGCTTTTTACAGTGGTTACATCTTTTGTCACGGTTCCTCGATTTTGACCTTGACCTAGATTGTTACCTACTTTTGGCAGCCAAAATCGAGGCTATTTCATTAGATTTGCTGCTTGAGCCTAATTCATTGTCGAATTTTTCTTTATTCAACAAATTTCCCTTCACATCCTCAAATAAGAGTTTATCTCTGCCATAAATCAGGGTCTTCCTAAATGTTTTATATAAATGGGATAAAGAGCACAACAATAACATAGCCTGATCTTTGTCATCTATGTTTACCTCGACGTTCTTCAGGTCATTTAGAAGTGTAATAAACTCACTAATGTGAGCCCAAATGGACGTTCTTTTATGAAATGTGTACAAGCATTGCTTCAATACCAATCGATTGACCAACAATTTCGTCACATAAAGGGTTTCTAATTTCATCTATAAAGCAACTACTACTTTTTTTTTTGTAAGCATTTCATGTAGTACATTATTCGTGAGGCATAACTATATCGTAGACAAAGCTTTTTCATCAAGCTCTTCCCATTCTGATTTTTCCATACCTTCGGGATTTTTACCGGTAACGACCTTCTTTATGTCATTCTAAACTAGAAGTGTTATCATCCGAACCTACCATAAACTGAAGTTTGTAATCCCATCAAACTTCTCAATATTGAATCTCATTGTTGCCATCTTGAACGAGTCAATTTGTAGAAGCTAAACTTAGCTCTGATACTAGTTTGTTGCAGATCAACCTGTATGAACAATGAGAAAGTAAAAGTAAAGAAGAATGAACACAAGTATTTATGTGGAAAACCCTTACTAAGGGATAAAAAACCACAGGTAAATGAGGCTTCGAATTTTCACTAAACAACAAACAAAGAGTACAACGATAGAGAGTATTTAAAACCTGAATACAAAGAGCAAATCCAAAAGAAACCCTAATATCCCAAATACAAAAGCTCTCTAAAAAACTCTCCCTAAAAACTCTTTAACAAATCTCACACAAGAGATATTTAATGCAAATATGATTCTCTGAATCTAATGTCTCTAAACAGGGTTCCAAAAGCCCTTTAAATCGGCTTGGGGCGTTGGTCCAATATGACTAAAATAACTCAGTAGAAAATAGAGTTCGACTAGGAGAAGAAACCCTGTTGAATTTTTGCAGGAAACATCGTCTCGTCATGACGTCACCTACTTGGTCATCACGACATTGCAACTTTGCTCGGTTGCCAAAAACGTCTCGTCGTCCGGACCTTCAGGACTTCCTTGTCCCGACGTCACGCAACTTTCTGCTCCCCTTCAATTTCTCATCTTAGGTGCCCATAACGTATCCGATAAATGTAAGACACACCCCACACATTTGTTATTTATATCATTTTTTTGTGTGTAAGTATATTTGTTGCATAATTCTATTTTTTATCCATATTTTGGATGTGCCAAAATTTAGTTATTTAAGGGATTCATTAAGTTAGTGTCATTCGTCAATTGAGTAATTACCAAAAACCATTCCATTTATATAAAAAAATAAACATTATTATGAGATTATTTTTGTCAATTTAAGTCGTATAAAATCTAAGAAGTGCGCTTGATGGAATTCAATCCCAAAACATCATAGTTGGCAATGCCTTAACTTTACCATTTCTTCCTTTTCTTTTTGGACTTAAACGTCAACATTTCAACCAAAACATCGTTTGTTCTTAATATTAATAAAATATATATTTGTTACATAATTTTTTTCATCATTATTGTGTATCATAATTTAATTATAATAAAATCTCCTATAAATCTAGTATCACCCACCAACCCGATCTCAACTCAAATGAAAATTTTTCAAATAATTCTTTTAAAAAATAAATTATACTATTATGAAAGTATTATTTTATTTTTGTATTTTTAATAAGAATATTGGATATATAATTTTTTGCCAGGTACTACAAATCTAATAGATAGATAGAACTCTTCAATCACAAGTCAAAATGACAACAAAAATACTAATTTTGGAATAGAAGCGAATTAATAAGATCATAAGTATTTTACTTTTCACATTTCATACAAATCGGTTTCTTTTAATATTTTCAACATCCATATTCACTCTTCATATATTATCTTTAAAAATTATTCATTTATCTTGAAAAAATATTAGAATTCCCAATCAAACAAATATAATTTCAAACCCACTTTGATCCTTTACTAGCTCATCCATATAGTAGGCTTTGTAGTTGTAGAACCAGAGACCAATACCCCTTGCCCCAGCCATTTCAAATTAGTCCCATCAGATGAAATTGTTGGGGGTGACAGTGTCTTGGTCGCCATTACTAGATTACGAGTGTTAAGACGATAAAAAGGGCATTGTACAAGAACATATGTTTAAACCACAAGCCATTCCCCTCGTAACGATTACAACTGCAAAATGAGATATGATGTCGCTGTCACATGCAGGCATGCCGATAGAGTTTTGTCCTAAGTCCCCTACGATACAAGTGATGTGTACGTAGCATGAAATCAAGTGTAGAGGCCTAAGAACTTGGAATCTCTCCATCTTTCACTAATCTCATTAGAAAATCCAGACACAACCAAAGACCCTATTTTAACTGCAAACAGAAACTAGCAAAGAAAGGATGTTGTGCATTAAATGGAGACACTCTATTTTAGCGCTTCTTCTTGCTTGCTTTTGATGGGGTTATTATCAGGTAGATGAACAGAACCACAATTGATATCACGGAGATTTGAGACCCATACTTAGCCATCAACCTCTGCATAAACCGAAGGTTCATATTTATTTGACAGTCAGTAAGTAGTTTATGGGATCTGTAAATCAAACTATGAGAGACAAAAGTTAAGAATGGCCGATACTATGAATTTATCCAAATTGCAAATAATTCCAACAAATAGGCACATGCATGATTAGCTTAGCATACGTAGCAACATTTCATACCTTAGCCTTCATGTTCCATCATGAACAGAGGGAGTTCCCAAAAAAAAAAAAAAAGCAGAAAGGCTTTAGTGACGTGAGAAACAGGGAAAAGACACCGAATACTGAATAGCTTGATTGTTGGTTACCGTTAGTCCAAACAAAACTTACCCACTCAAACTTCTTCTCAGGCGGTCTTTCCTCAAGGATATCTAAGGGCAAGATTGGAGTTGAATACGCCTCCTAAAAACAAAATAACGAGTTAGATCATCAAACTCTTTTCACCCTCTTATCCCTTATATCTTGAGGGAGGGAAATAGAACTCTCTTATGAATCTCAAACCTGTTGAACAGCCTTCGTGGGAATTCGGAAATATATGACTGCTGGAGCACCATGAAACATTCCCTTCCTTTTGGCCTCTAATTCAAATGAATGTGATAGATGACCACCGCTGCGTTCATAAACTTTTTGCAATTTAATTAATTCAATCAACACACAACATATCAAATAGAATTAGAGGAGGGAAATACTAACGCATCAAGCTTCTGCCATGAATGTGAAGTGTTGCCACTGACAATATCAAAAGCATCTTGAGGCCAGCTATTATCAATGAGACTCACATCATATGCCGCCCTGAAGTTTTTTTCCCCCACAGATAATTTCTCAAGTAAGGTAATATCCCACAACATAAAATGCACAAGAAAAAAAAATTCACATTTGAGTTCAAAGGAACACAGCCAGAAAAGGGGACAATATACAATGCTCGGTCTTTATATTTACCACAGCAGAAGTCCATGAAAACTTTCATCAATATTATTCAAGCATCATATGGATCATACTCAGAGTAAATTAACCTCCAAGTAAAATCATATAATCAACGGGGTTAGTAAACGAATTGACAGTAAAATTTGAAATTTCAAGAAACAGGCAAACTGCTAGAGCAGGAAAACTATACAAAGAGAGAACGAAAATTTAACCATGCACGCTGAAGAAGAGTAGCAAAATTCTCTAGTCATAAAGGTTAAAAACAATGAAATTTTTCGTAAATCTTCTTCTATTTATTAAAATAATGGTAATTTGATCCCTTTTCTGTCAGAACACGATACCTATAAAATGAATGGATTACGCTTCAAATTTGCTTCTTGTCAATTTACGTTTAAATTGAATCACCTAAAAAGAAGAATCTCTTCTCTCATGTAAATCAGCTACTTATCAGTATCATGCAGTGTCCAAAACCACATTGTAAGCTACGAAGAGAAAGAGATAACTCGAAATGATACTCAAAATTAAAGATCACTCAAAATGTAGAATTTTTCTCCTAGGTTGAAAAATCAGAGGTAGATCTGGATAAAAGCTATTAGGGAAGAAAGAAAAGATAGAAGAAGAAGGGAAAGGGAAAGAAAAACCCACGTGAAGCCTTGGTTGTAGATGTCGACGGAAACGGAGACGCGTTCGGCGCCGGATTTGAGTCTGTTCAGCGATGCCTTCTTGTGAGCGATTATGAAGGGGGCGTCGCCGGTGGCGGTGGCGGTGGCGGCTGAAACCAGGAAAATAATAAAGAAAGCCTTCATGAGTGGATTTCCGATGAGCATCGCCATGAGTCTGCCGGAACTGGTTACTTTTATGTTTTTCTCTTTAATAAGAAATGGAAAAATGAATTTAAACAAGCGACACCAGGGTTCGTTCATAACATTGAGCTGCCCAGAGCATGAGAATCAAAATGTCTGTGGGCCGGCGTCCTTTTATTTGCAGGGGCGAAGTGAAAAATTAAATTGTATATGTTAAATAATTTTAATGTCTGTGGATCTTTTGTTTCATATTGTGATTTTAGATGTTAAACGATAAATTTGAAAAATTAGTTGTTATTTAAAAGTATATTTTTAATGAATTTTTGATTAGAGATTAAATTATTAAAAATATAAAATGTAATGATTTAATGTGAAATTGTTGCATGAATGGGCTGTTTTAGATACCTTGATTATTCGGCTAGACTTAATTTTGGGTAAAAATAGTTAATTTACATGTTTTGAGTTGAGTGACTAAATTGAATAAAAGTAAAATTTTAGGAGTAATTTTATAAAAATATCAAAAATAACTAAATTGCATAAAATGAATTGTTTTATTGTCTAAATTAATAGCTTGAATGAAATTATTAATTTAGATCAAAATCGGGTGAAAAATCGAGGAAAATAAAAAATTACCAAAATATCCTTGAACTTTGGTATTTCTACAATTTAGCCATGTAAGTTCGTATGAACTGTATTCTGTATAATTTTGATTAAATTGAATTTCAATATGTGATTATATTTTCATTAAATCAATATAAATATGTTAGTATGCAATTTACTGTGTTATAAAACGACATAAATCCAATGACGTACGACGATTACCGAGGCCAGTTTGAATCTTAGGAATTCGTAGGATACAAATGACATGTCATTAGAATTTACATGATTCAAGTGTTGGTCCTGAACGTCCTACCGGTGGCTGAGGTCTGGCATGTGTTGCCGATACTCCACAGCTCGTGTGAGCAGCATCGTGTAGCTACGTTCCGACCCACAACTCGTGTGAGCATCCTGATTTACAGGTCGTGTGAGCATTTTGATTTACAGCTCATGTAAGCATAAATGTACAGAAATTGACGGATTACAGTTATATGAGTTAGCACACTACGTGTGAGTAATCTCGGGTATCCAACAATATTCTAAATGGTTCAACGGGCATTATCTAGATAAGAAACGGTAAGAGAATGATGTGTATTATGACATGTACATATATGAACATCCTTGATATGATGATACATGGAAATTACGTAAGTTGAGATGAGTAATAAACTCAAGTGTTACATGTTGAGAATAAATGGGTATCCATGTTGAATTTATATGAAATATGTTCAAGTAAGCTAATATGTGTTGTTGTTTGATGCTTAGGCATGTGCCAAGCTATTGGTTGAATGGTATTATGTTTACTTATAAATTGCATTGAAATGGTAAGAGCCCAAATGGAAATGTGCATGTGTTCATGAAAGAGTGGTAAAGTTTTAATTATGAAATTTCTTATGAAATGATTTATCATGTGGTTAATTCCAAAAAGAGCTATGTTTAAATGCACTAGCTTGTGGCTATGGTTGATGATATGTTTATGCCTTGTATGCTATGCATTTGAACCGAGTGTGGAAAGGTAATGAAATAGTAAGTTCATACTTGAAGTGTAAAATGATGTTCATACTTGAAGTGTAAAATGATGAAAAAGGGAATGATGACTTGAATTGATGTTGTTATTTAAGTTAAAGAAAGTAAATGCAATGGAAAGTAATGAAATGCAAATGAAAATAAGAAAATTTGAAAGAGTTTAAAGTTATTTAAAATCCTACTTTGCTAGGGATAATATGTTTATGTGATGTTGTGGATTTAGTCACTTTGTGAGTTATTGAATATGATTTCATGAATCTTGCGATATCAGTATAGGATTATTCTTGATATGTATAAATTTCATGTTTGAAATGGATTGATATGACTAAAGTTTATATGAGCTTACTAAGCATTCATTGCTTACGTAGTTGTCTTTCCTTTACTTTTCAAATTATCGAAAGCTCGATCAGGTTGGAAGCTAGTTGGAGATCCATCATACTATCCATCGACTATATCAGTAGATTTTGATACTTTGGCCGTGGTTATAATGACATGAATAGGTGGACTATGTTTAATGTTTAATTGATGAGTTTGGCATGTATATGTCATTTTTGTTTATGATTATGGCATGAAATGTTGCCTTGGATTTGAGGTACTTAAAGTACTATTGGTGTCTTGTTGATTGTGGTTAATATGATCAAATTTATGCATGTTTTGAAATGACCAAATTTGGTATATGTTAATGTATCTTTAAATGGCCAAAATGGTATGTGATAAATTGATCTCAACATGGTCAAAATATAGTTTATTTTGGAAAGGTTTTGAACAATATGTGCATAATGTAAATATGGTATTTAAATGTCGGTTGATTAGTACTATTTGGAAATGGTTTGTTTATGTCATTTAGGTGGTTATGTTAACATGTATGGATGGTCTTTTAATGGTTGCTATTTTGGCATTTTGGTGCTTAAGTGATGGTAGTTAGAATGATGAATAAATGTGCATGCTATGAAATGCCGTTATGATATGCTTGAATGTTGTCATTGAGGTATGGTTTGATATGGAAATAGATAGTGAGTATTGAGTAGATCAATGACTAATTTGGTATATTTGGATGTGGTTGGCATGTGGCCCAGTTTGCTAAGGTTTAGTGATGATAGTTGTTTAATGGTCAAATTGGTCTATTTGAGTATGATTGGTATGTGAACATTGTGGTAAATATTGGTATAGAATTGGTACAAATGGTTTGTATGTGTGTGCATATTTAGGGTGAAGTAAATGGCTTGAAAATGACCTATTTCTCATCCATACGGCCTAATACACAGGCGTGTGTCTCAGTCGTGTGTGACACACGGTTACGTGACACAGTCGTGTGTCACCTGTAAGTTTTTATAGGCTGCATTTCGAGAGTTACACGGGCGTCTGGCTTGGCAGTGTGAACCAACTCAAAGAGTTACACGGACATAGACACGGGCTTGGACACGACCATGTGTCCCTACTTCGAATGCCCACACGGCCTAGCCACGTGGCCGTTTGACCCTGTAGTATGAATTTTTCTATCTTTTTCCATGAAGTTCTAATTATTTTCGATTTAGTCCCGAACCGTTTCTAAAGTGTTTCTAAGGCCTCAAGGGCTTGAAAAAGGGACGTTATGCATGTGTTTGAATGGAATATGATGTGTTTTATAAATGATTGTAATCAAATGTTTTAAGTTAAAAGTTTCCTGTAATGCTCCGTAATCATATTTCGACGATAAATATAGGTTAGGGGTGTTACATGGGACCTCTACCACCCGTGGCTACGCTTCTGTTTATGTGTTTTGATGAATATACAGTTTAGCTAAATCAAATTAATATAACCTGTTTCAATTGAAAACTAGATGGTTTGACTGTCTCTTACTATTTTTAATTTTCCGTATTTGGAATTTATATTTTTATTTTTGTTTTAAAGAATTTATTTTTTGATTTAAAAATATAAATCTAAATGATTAACGTAATTAAATTCTTTTGTTAAATTTAGGTTTATTATACTATTACATGTTTATCAAGTGAGTATTAAATTTATACATATTTTAACTTAATTAAATGAACTTTTCAAAATTACTCAAATCAATAAAAAAGAGAGAGAAGCTAGGAATTGAAAAAAAAAAGATTTATCTATGTTTAATTTTGGAGGGTTTATTGAGATTTTTAAAATTTTTGAAGGGTTTAAAGAGAATTTTCCAAAATTTTAAAAGAGTTTTATATATTTGTTTGAATAATAGTTGGAATGTTGGATTTTTATTGAAGAAATACTAGAAAATAGGCCAATAGCCCAAAAACAAGAGCAAACAGCTAACACATAAAAGTCCGCCAAACAAAAAAAAGGAAAAATAAAAAGACGAAAACATAAATTCAAACAGAAACAATTAAATGAAGTAAAAACACAACAAAAGAAGTCATAATCATAAATGGAAATCATTTCCAGTGATTTGAAATAACGATTTCTTAGAAATCCCTTTTCCCATTTGGGTAGCTTTGAGTATCTTACCAGAAACTTCGTCCAATCAAGCTAACGATTAGCCAGTCACTGGGAACCCTAGCATTCGTTCGTTGATCTCCACCGATTGTTCAGCATAACCAGGTACTGTGTTTCTTAGATAAAATTCTTCCTGTCTTTTGAGACCGTTTGTAGCCAAAATACGGGTCGATTTGTTTTCCTGTCTCAATGCATGTTTAAAGACACATTTTTCAAATCTTTTGCTTATAGATATGTTTGGAAAATTTGAACATCACATATATAATAAGGATAATTATATGTTATTATTTACTATCATGATAAGTTAGTCCAAATATTAGGGTTAGGTCCTCAAATTGTACACAAGATATCTTTTCTAATATCTCATCATTAGGAAAGAGAGAGCATATATTCTCTAAATTTTTTGTGCGCTAATTTAGAAGATCAAATCTCCAATATCCGGTAAAACTTCAAGAAATTCATGAATTCAGCTACGCTTCCGCATATAGTTTTATTATTTATTTATTCTTGATGATTTGACATGATAGATCCTGATTTACAGTTTTAATTTTATATTAGATATTATTTAAAATTCTAACAAGTAGCATCCGAGCCTCGTCATGTTGAATCATTGAGAATGAATTGATTATTTATTATTTTGAATTTATATTATTTTTTTTAGGGTTTGAATTTTTTGTGTTATCTTGAAAAATTAAAGATGATTAAAATTCTTTCATTGTTGTATGATTGGACTGAAGATGCTTTTATTTGTCATATTCTGCTAAATTCAATCATGTCCATGTTTCTGTTCGATCGATTATTTGGTCTATTTTTTGCATAGGAGTTCTTTTAATAATGGTGTAACACATGTTTTAATCTTTATTTTTCTTATTACCAACTTCTTAATTCAACGTATGACATGTAAAATCTTGCCAAGGAAAGACAAAAGCATTCTTGCCTCGTTTAAATAAAATCTTAATTAAAAGTATGAATTGCATTTTAATTTTTTCGATTATATACACATATATAATATTCATATGTTTTGATTGGTTTAATGCATGTTGTAGTTTCGTCTGTATAAATATATAATATATACATGCTTTGATTGGTTTAATGCATGATAGTTTTGGAAAATTATATTATTATCTTTTAATTTGATTGAAAGATGAAATTAAGGTAAATATTTTGGAACAAATAAATTCAGATTTTGGCTTTTAATTAAGGATGTCTAATATTTTAAATAAATTAGTTGAAACAAAATGCCGCCAAAGTGACCTCTTTTGCGTAGATTAGTTTATTTGAAATATTAAGATGATTATATGTTTTTGTGATTTATGCGTTTATTAATTAACCCAAATGTAAGTTAATATTTGGCAGAATTATAACGATATCTGTGGTGATAAATATGTGACAATTATAAGGTATTTTATGTGAGCAATAAGTTAGTCCAAAGATTAATTCATTGTTTGACATAGTTTATTGTCAATGTTTGATTACTACAACAAGAGTACTGCTTACTGTTAATATTAATGTCGAAAGACTTGATATTAATGTAGTGTTTGGTATCTTGAGATGTGATTAGCCATTATATTGAATTTATTGTTTACTTATGAATATTGATTTAAGCTTGTTTTTGTTCTCTATTCAGCTAATTCATTTTCTGCTGCCACAATATCTGCTAATATAAATTCTATACCCATGCTTAATGAGACTAATTTTAAGGAATGGAAAAGGCACTTACTTATGTGCTTGGCTAGTATGGACATAGATCTTGCACTAAGGGAAGAACAACTTGCACCTCTCACTGTAAAAAGCACCCCTACTGTTAAAAGGGACTTTGAGAGGTGAGATCGTTCAAATCGCATGAGTCTAATGATCATGAAACACAATATTCCAGAAGCCTTTAGGGACACAGAATCTGAAGAGATTACTCAGGCCAAAGGTTTCCTTGATGAAATTGAGAAATGTTTTGCTAAAAACGATAAGGTTGAGATGACATTACTTCTGACTTTTTTGATGTCTATGAAGTATAACGGTCAAGGAAACGTAATGGAGTACATTATGGAGATGTTCCATATTGTTTCAAGACTTAAGGCACTTAAGATTGAGCTTTCTGAGGAATTGCTTGTTCTTATGGTTTTGGTATTACTTACTGCACAGTTTAACCAATTTAAAATTAGTTATAACTGTCAAAAGGAGAAATGAACCCTAAATGAGCTCATTTCTTATTTTGTGCAAGAGGAAGAAAGGTTGAAGCGTGATAAGTCTGAAAGTGTTCATTTGGCTAATGCCTCTAAGGAGAAGGGCAAGAAAAGAAAATATCAGAACGAAGCTGCTAGAAGTCCAGCTCAAAAGAAACAACAATAAGCTGCAGAGAGTTGTTTCTTTTGTAATAAGTCTGGACATGTAAAGAAAGATTGTACCAAATATCATGCTTGGCGTGTAAAGAAAGGTATAATTCTTAACTTGGTCTGTTCTGAGATTAATTTAGCTTCAATACCTAGAAACACTTGGTGGATAAATTCTGGTGCAACTACTCACATAAGTGTCTCTATGCAGGGTTGCCTAAGTTACCGAAACCAAGTAATGGTGAAAGACACATCTTTGTGGGCGATGGAAAATCGGTAGAAGTGGAAGCAATTGTGCATTTTAGGTTGTTATTAGGAGCTGGTTTTTATTTGGATTTAAAAGACACTTTTGTTGTACCGTCATTTAGATGGAATTTAGTTTCTGTTTCTTCGTTGGACAAATTTGGATATTATTGTTCATTCGGAAACAATCAATTTAATTTGTCTTAAAATTCAAATGTTATTGGAACTCTTATTTAAATACCTATGACAACCTTTATTTGCTAGAAACAGTTGTATCTTATAATGAAACCTTGTATGTGGAATCACATGGTTTTAAACGCAAATTAAATAAGGAAAATTCAGCATCATTCTGGCATAGGCGCTTGGGTCATATTTCAAAAGTTAGAGTTGAACGCCTTGTGTCTGATGGTATTTTAGAGTCCCTTGACTTCACAAACTTTGATGCTGTGTAGATTGCATTAAGGGAAAATAGACCAAAACCAAGAGATTGGGTGCAAACAGATCTTTAGACGTCTTAGAATTAATTCATACAAATATCTGTGGGCCATTCCTTACGGCATCTTGGAATTGTCAACAATATTTTATAACATTCATAGACGATTACTCACGTTATGGGTATCTATATCTCATTCATGAGAAATTTCAGTTTTTGGAAGTGTTCAAAAATTATAAAGCTGAAGTTGAGAATCAACTCAACAAAAGGATTAAAAATGTCAGATCTGATTGTGGTGGTGAGTACTATGGTAGATATGATGGCTTAGGTGAACAATGTCCAGGACCGTTTGCGAAATTCTTAGAGGAATGCAGTATTTTCCCACAGTACACCATGCCAGGATCACCTAGTAAGGAGCATGATTACTCATTCTACCTTACTTGAGTCCCTCTGGGGAGAAGCATTAAAGACAGCAGCTTACATTCTGAACAGAGTACCCAATAAAGCAGTTGCAAAAACACCTTATGAGCTTTGGACAGGTTAAGAGCCTAGTTTAAAGCACTTTCACATTTAGGGATGTCCAGCTGAGGCAAGGCCTTATAGGCTACATGAAAAGAAATTAGACTCCAAAATAGTAAGCAACTACTTTATTGGTTATTCTGAGCGATCTAGGGACTATAAATTTTATGATCCTATAATAACGAATATTTTTTAGACTGGAACTGCAACATTTTTTGAGGATGTTGAGTTTGGGGGAGAAATAAGGTTAGAAACATTGCTTTTGAGGAGGAATTGGATTCTAACTCAATTCCTACTATCACTTTTGACGATGTTCAAGTTCTTATACCTATTATTGATCAAGAACCTCTACAACACAATATTGAACAACTCCTCATTCAAAATGAGGTAATCGTTCCAGAAGAACAAACTCAACAACCTCAAGAACAAGTGCCATTAAGGATGTCCACAAGAGAAAGGAGAAATGCTATTCCAGGTGATTATATTGTATTTCTCCAAGAACATGAGGATAATAGAATGATGGAAGATGATCCAATCAAGTTTCATCAAGTTATGAAAAGTTCTAATTCTAAAAAATGGATTGATGCCATGAAAGATGAGTATAAATCTATGCAAGACAATAAAGTTTCGAAACTTGTCCCATTACCTGAAGGTGCAAAACCAATTAGTTGTAAATGAATATTTAAAACTAATATGGATGCAAATGGTAATGTGGAGAGGTATAAGGCACGTCTTGTTGCTAAAGGATATACTCAGAAAGAAGGCATTAATTTTATAGAGACTTTCTCTCCAGTTTCATCGAAAGACTCCTTCAGGATAATCATGGCGTTTATTGCTCATTTTGATTTTGAGTTACATCAGATGGATGTTAAGACTGCGTTTCTTAATGGCGACATTGAAAAAATAATTTATATGGTGCAACCAGAAAATTTTGAGTCGAAAGACTCAAATAATATCATTTGCAAATTGACAAAATCCATCTATGGACTCAAACAAGCTTCCCGTCAATGGTACCACAAGTTTCATCAAATAATTGTTTCGTTTGGTTTTGAGATGTATATTCTTGATGATTGTGTGTATCACAAATTCAATGGGAGTAAGTACATATTTCTCGTTCTATATGTTGATGACATTTTGCTAGCCACTAATGATATAGGCTTATTACACAAAACCAAGAGGTTTTTATCCAAGCATTTTGAGATAAAATATCTTAGGGATGCCTCTTTTGTTTTAGAAATTCAGATACATCGAGATCGATCTCGAGGTATTCTTGGATTATCACAAAATAACTATATCGATAAAGTACTCAAAAGGTTTAGGATGCAGAGTTGTAGACCAAGTGACACCCCTATCGCTAAAGGAGACAAATTTAGTCTTACTCAATGCACTAAAAGTAACCTTGAAATTCAGGAAATTCAAAAGATTCCCTATGCATCAGCTGTTGGGAGTTTAATGTATGTTCAAGTATGTACACGTCCGGACATTGCATACATTATTGGGATGTTAGGCAGATATTTAAGCAACCCTGGTATAGACCATTGGATAGCAGCCAAAAGGGTTATGAGATATCTTCAGAAAAAAAAGATTATATGCTTACTTATAAGAGATCAGATCTTTTGGAGGTCGTAGGGTATTCTAATTTTGATTTCGCTAGATGCCAAGATAGTAGGAAATCTACATCAGGCTATATTTATCTGTTAGCCAGAGGAGCTATATCTTGGAAAAGTGTCAAACAGACACTTGTAGCTTCGTCCACTATGGCAACAGAGTTTGTAGCATGTTATGAGGCATCCAACCATGGAATATGGTTGCGGAACTTTTTCATAGGGCTGATCATTTTGGAGAATGTAGAAAGACCACTCAAATTATTTTGTGACAATAAGTCAACAATGCTGTATTCTAATAACAACATGAGTTCATCTAAGTCAAAGCATATTGACATAAAGTTCCTAGTTGTAAAAGAAAGAGTGCAAAATGGTCAAATATCCATAGAGCACATTGGGACAAACTCTATGATAGCGGATCTGCTCACAAAAGGTTTACCACCCAAGGTCTTTCATGAGCACACTGCTCACATGGGTGTTACATTGTTTGAGGATATCATGATTTAGTGAGAGTTTATATTTCAGACATTTATGAATTTGGTTATTTTTTTATCAGAAATTGAAGTATTTAGTTTACTCATTCTGTTTATTATTTTGAAATTGACCTCACTTAAGTTTAAAGAGGACCAGCTAGAAATAGACATGTTTAGATCATATTGCATGTAATTTCTATGCTACACATCCATACTTGATCTATGTCATTTGGTTGTGTTAATATACGTGATCATGGATGGATTTAGTTATGATATTTGTAACGAAAGTCGCATTGGTTCTATGTTAACATAATTAATGGACGAGATTGTTTGGAATGCCTTTTGGATATGATAGTAAAATTTTGAGCTCATAAGGTTATATAATGACATGTAATTATAAAGTAATTAGTATATATATGTGGTCCAAGTGGGAGATTGTTGGAAAATTTGGACATCACATATATAATAAGGATAATTACATGTTATTATTTACTATCCTGATAGGTTAGCCCAAATTAAAAGTGATCTAATTTGGTTAGAATTGGGCTTTTAATTATTAAATAAAATATGGGTCAAATATGTGTAGATACTCTTCTAATCAAATTCTAATTAATGATGGGCTAATTAGAATTTGATTAGAGCTAATATGCTAAGGTTATAAATATTAGGGTTATGGTCCCCAAATTATACACAAGATATCTTTTCTAATATCCTATCATTAGGAAAAAGAGAACAGATATTCTCTGAATTTCTTGTGTGCTAATTTGGAAGATCAAATCCCCAAGATCCGGTAAAACTTCAAGAAATTTATGGATTCAAGTACGTTTCCACATATAGTTCTATTATTTATTTATTCTTGATGATTTGACATGATAGATCCTAGTTTACAGTTCTAATTTTATATTAGATATTATTTAAAATTCTAACAAGATCTTATGTTAGATATGCAAGGCCCGATTTCTGATTTGTCTTCTCTATCTCCTTTCATCTTCCTGATTATTGTCAAAGAATCACATTCAATCTCCACCATAGGAAGAGTCACAAACAAACCTAGTTCCACAGCCTGTAAACATACAACAATTTCTGCCGCAAAGGAAGTCGGTATGTTTGCATGTAAAGAAACTTTTGAATGTAGGACTTTAATGTTGCCATTTCTAATGATAATGCCTGAACTTGATCTGCTCTCTTTTTTATTATAAGTTGCATCAAAATTAATTCTTACAGTATGTGCTTGTGAAACCTTCCACCATGTTTCCTCAACAATGGTATTGCTTTTCCTCATATGTATTCCATCAAGTTTTTGAATGTAAGAACTAATGAAATTGATTGTTTCTAATGCTAGGCTTTGTTTTCCTTCATGTAGAAATTGGATCCTATCAGTCCAAATTACCCAAAGCGTACATCTAAGAACTCTACCCATCTAGCTGGAATGGTTGTCAAAGAATTGGCTCATCCAATCCTTAATGTTTGAATTAGGTGACGTCGTTAGCCCTCTAAAATTCATTAACTGCAAAATCTCAGTTGATTTTTAATAGTATCTGAAAACATGCTCTACCGTCTTAGCACCACCTGCACATCAAGGACATCTAGGATTTCCAGTTAATCTTTTGTAATATAAATTAGCCAAAGTAGGCAGATTTTTTTTTTGTTATTCGCCAAATAGTAATTTTAAATTTGTTGAGCAAATCCAGTAGCCAAATTTTCTTGTAAAGTGAGGGGTTATTAGGAGATTCCTCCTGTTCTTCTTGTAAAAGAAATATACAGGCACTTCTCACTGAATACTCGCCAGAGGCTTCCCTTTTCCAGACAAGAAAGTCATCTTTTACAGTCTTCGCTAAAAGAATTCCCAAAATTCTGCTTGTATCATTTATCATAAAGGTACTTTACACTAGATTTACATTCTAGTTTCCAGCGTCTTGATTAATCAAATCAGTTACATTATGTAACGTTTGAATGTCCACCAAATATTGATATCCAATTCTACCTCTCCAGGTATCCAATCGTTATTCTAAATTGAAAGATTTGTTCCCTTTCCTATCTGCCATCCTAGCCCCGATGCCAACAGATCCCTTGTAACCCATATACTTTGCCAGGTATACAAAGGTATACTTTTGATGATTGTTTTATGAAACACTAAACTAGACTACGATCACGACTAAGGCAAGCGCACCTATCAAATGGTAGTATAGTTATGGTAAGCCAGAATATCGTATCCACAAGGACTAAAAGTACTAGTATTAACTTTTTTTCTATTATTTAACCTAAAATATAATGGATTCATTTTAATCTAAATTTAACTAACTAATTAACTACTAAACACGACAAAGATTGAAGAAAATAATCGAATAAACCAATAATAAAGACAATACTAAAGGAAGAATCCACCTAGACTTCACTTATTATTCCGATTATGAACCAAATAATTTATTCACTTGTCTTGATCTGTAGAAATCCCTAAATTAGGCTAATATATCTTTCGAGACTAAAAACAACTAACTTTAGGTTGATTAATTGAAATTTCTTTCTAATTAAAACCCCTATTGTTGCATTAACTCGACCTATGGATTCCCTTATTAGATTTGACTCTAATCCGACATATATATGTCACCCTATTTCTAGGGTTGCATGCAACTCTACTTAATTATGCAAGATCTACTGAATAAACACATCAAACTTGGAATAATATCCTGAAAATATTAAGGCAAGAATTAATAACTCATAATTAAGAAGAAGAACAAATATTTACCATTAAATTCAGAACTTTAAATCACAAGATTCATCTTAGGTTTCATCCTTCCTAGGTATTTAGGGAGTTTAGTTCATAATGTAGTAGGAAAACATCTCAAAAATAGGAAAATAACAAAACATAAAGAAACCCAAAAAATTTCGAGAGAAATTGAAGGGAGATCTTCAGTCTTGAAGGAGATCCTGCTTCTGAGCTGAATCCGTTGGCATTCTTCAAGTAATTCCTATGTTCTTCTCTTCGTGTCCCTTTAGATCCTCTCCTAGTGTGTTTAAATAGACTTTGGAATGCCCAAAATAGCCAAAAATTAGCCTTTTTCGAGTAGAATTAAAATAGGTCTCGACAGGGACACGACCGTGTGGCACGCCCGTGTGTAATTCTGATATGGTATTAAGTCAACATGGCCATGACACACGGGCATGTGGTCTGTCCGTGTGTCTCACACGGGTGTGTGGAAGTGTCTGGGCCTTGTGCAACACTGAAATAAACCTATTTTGTCCCTTTTTGGCTTTTTTCTTGCACTTTTTACTTTCCTATGCTCATCTGGATATAAAACATGAAATTAAAGGATTAGGAGGATCAACTTCACTAAATATTATGATAAATCATCCAAAAATATGCCAAACATGGGATTAAAATATGTTACTTTTGAGGTTTATCAACTTCCTAAACTTGAGTTTAGAAAATTCGTATTATGAAAGTATTTTGCCTTCAAAGATCTAACAAGTAGGGAATTTAGATAATTAAGTAATCTCCACCATTGTTTCGCTAACAATGATAAATTAAACTGTGCCAACTTGTGAAAACCCTTTCCCTCCTGCTATTTTAAATCACACATAGATTTCCATGCACACCAGTGAATCCCCTTCTTAGTACTGCTCATTTTCCACTAGAAATGCAAAATAATACTCTCCAATTCAACACATAAAGAACTTAGTAATAAAAAACATAGCATATAGTATGTTGGGGTTGCTTGTAAAAAAGATTTGATGAATACCTCTTTTTCCCCTTGTGATAAATACCTGCTACTCCAACCACTTAGTTTCTTGCGCATCCTATCCTTCAAAGATTGGAAAGCCTATTTTTTCCTTCTCCCCACCATGTTTGAAAGGCCCAAGTACTTTTCTGGATCTTCAAAAATATTCACTTTTAGGTATTGTGAAATCTCTCATTTATCCCTAGTAGAAACGTTAGAACTGAAAAATGCAGTAGACTTGTCAAAGTTTATGCATTGCCCAAAATTCTCATCATATTCCTGCAAAAATATTTTTATGACCATCACACCTCTAGAAGTTTCCTTTCCAAACAATATACAATCATTTGCAATCATTTAATGAGTTATTTGTGGACCTTTCCTGCACACCTTTGCTCAATTAATTTGACCCATACTTAAAGCCCTTCTGATCAAGGTTAAAAGGCCTTCGGTACAAAAGAGAATAAGTAAGGGCCTGAAGGGTCACCCTGTCTCAACCCTCTATTTAGCCTAAAAGTATCACTTGATTCTCCGTTAATAATGATAGAATATGAGACAGATGTAATACAATGTATTATAAATCATATCCAAGAACTTGCAAAGCCCATTTTTGGTATAATTTTTTCAATAAAATGCTACTCAAACAATCATAAGCCTTGCTTATATCCAATTTTAGAGCTAAGGATCCTTTCCTCCCTATTCTCTTTTTCTAAAAGCATGTATAACTTCGTAGTCTAGGAGTATGATGACGTCACAAACTAACTAAAATATGACAAATGTAAGTGCACCTATCGAATGGTAGTATAGCTACGGTGAGTCGGGAATATCGTATCCACGAGGACTAAAAGTACTAGTAGTTACTATCTTTTTATTATCTAGCCGAATAAATTGACAGGATTTATTTTAATCTAATTTTAACTAATCTAATTACTAAGGAGAAACAGAGAATAAATTAGGAAAATATTGAAGAAAATTGATGAGAGATGACAATACCCAGGAAAGAATCCACCTAGACTTCACTTATTATTCCAAATCTGAATTAAAAGATTTATTCACTTGTCTTGATCCGTAGAAATCCCTAACTTATGTTAATATCTCTTTTGAGAATAAAAACTACTGACTCTAGGTTGATTAATTGAAATCTCTTTCTAATTAAAACCCCTATTGTCGCATTAACTTGATCTATAGATTCCCCTATTAGATTTGACTCTAATCTGGTAGATTTATGTTGTCCTATTTCTAGGATTGCATGCAACTCACTCAATTGTGCCAGATTTACTCTTAAACAGGGACTTTTGCTCTATTGAATAAGCACATCAATCATAAGTTAATATCCTGAAAACATTAAAACATAAAATAAGAACACATAATTGAGATCAAGAACAAATATTTATCATGTAATTCAGAAAAAATCAAATAATAAGATCCGCATTAGGTTTCATCCTCCCTAGGTATCTAGGAAATTTAGTTTATACTTTTTGGGGGAAAACATCTCAAAATTAGGAAAAAAAAACAAAACAAAAAGAAACCCAAAAACTTCGAGAGAAATTGAATGGAGATATTCAGTCTTGAAGGAGATCTTGCTTCTGAGTTGAATCTGTTGTCGTTCTTCGAGTATTTTCTCTGTTTATCTTTGCGTGTCCCCTTAGGTCCTCTTCTAGTGTGTTTTTATAGACTTTAGAATGCTTAGAAACCCTAAAAATTCTTTTTTTCGTGTGCTTGGGAAATAAGGAGCGATATCGGTACGGGCTGCCACATGGGCGTGTGGCCAACCCGTGTGGCTCACAGGGCGTGTGCTCAGCCCGTGTGGGAATGGTCTTGGCTGTGTGGATCCTTAAATCAGCCCATTTTGTCTGTTTTTGGCCCGTTTTTCACTCATTTTGTTCCCCTATACTCACCTAAGTATGGAAACATGAAATTAAAGGATTAGAAGCATCAAATTCACTAATTTATATAATAAATCACCTAAAAACATGCTAAACATGGGATTAAAATGTGTTACTTTTATGGTTTATTAGAGCACATTGTCTTTAATAAATTTGGCAGGCATAAAAGCACTTTGAGCCTCATCTATGCATGTTTCAAGAGGATTTTGTAATCTATTTGCAACAGTCTTTGCAACAAGTTTATAAAGCACCATACATAAGCTTATGGGTCTGAAATTTTTTAAGTTTGTAGAATGACTAACCTTTGGGGTTAAAACAATATTTATTCTATTCAAAGGTTCCAAATATTTACCTTTGTCCAAAATATCAAGGCAGAACTGGCAAATATCCTTTCTTATAATGTACTAGTACTTTTAGAAGGATAGCGCTAGGAAACCATCCTCTCCTGATGCTTTTGTTGGACCCATCGTATTCAAAGCTTCAAAAATTTATTCTCCATTGTATTTGGCCGCCAATACTCTATTTGTATCATCACTTAAAAGTTTTGACGTCTGCTAAAATCTAACTAGAATTTTTTCGCCTCTAGTGGCAAAAATGTTTGAAAAATAAGCTCGAGTAATCTTTTCCGTTTCTCCTTGTTCAATGACTAGAATTCCCTCCTCATTTTGCAATCCGTTAATCTGATTTTTTCGATGCCTTTGTGAAGCAAAATTGTGGAAAAAAGTAGTATTCCTATCACCCCGTTTTAACCAATTGGCTCTCGCTCTGCTCACAATACCTTTCCTCTTTGTCAGCCTCCATATTAATATGCAATTTAACATCTAATATTTCTACCAACACGTCACCCGTTTTATCCTGACTATCTAATTTCTCTAATTTTTTCCTCAACCTTGACGTTACCTTATTTCTTTTTGCTTTTACCCTATCAGCCTATTCCTTCAAGCCTACCTTTATACATTACAGTTTATCAATTAGCTCTCCAGAGCTAGAATCCCACAACTTCTTAACTACTGTTTGCAAGACTTTTCCATGCACCACCAAGCTTCAAATCGTAATTGATTTTTTACTCTTTTATTTGCCCCTTGATTCGTTTGAATGAAAAAAAGGCAATGATCTGAAAATGAATGAAAAAGATGCCTCAATAGGAATTTAGGAAATTATGTATCCAATCCACATTAGCAACACCCCGATCAAGTCTTTCTCTTATATTGGTTTTTGGTAACTTACCACGTTCCCAAGGAAACCATGGGCCTGTATAACCAATGTCCTCCAAGCCACACTCATCCAACGCCCTCCTAAACTCTTCCATTCTTCTCTCATCTATAGGAGCGCCTCCTTTCTTCTCATAATCAAACTTAATTTCATTAAAAATTGCCACTACTGAGCCATGGTAAATGTCGAATAGCCCTAAAAAATTTTAATAGTGTCCATGTTTCCATTCTGTTTCTATTATCTGGAGTACCATAAAAACCCGTAAAATGTCACTCCTGACTATTTGAGGTTTCTTGTATAACCACGTCAATGTGATATTTCAATTAGTTTTGAAGGGAAATCAAACAACCCTTTCTCCATCCAAAACATAAGCCACCTCTCGTGCTCTTAGCCGACATGTCAATTCCACAAAAATAACCACAACGTCTTTTTACTCTTTTCATTTTCTCCAAATCAAGTTTGGTTTCCATAAAGAAGACGATTTGGAGATTATAAATTTTCAGTAGATGCTAAAGTCTTGGAACTGCCTGCGAATTCCCCAAGCCGTGAACCTTCTAACATAACAGTTTCGTGGCGTCCGGTCGGCTTACCAGTTGGCAATCGCCGATATCATGTTAGTTTTTCATTGTCGACTATGTTGGTCTCCTCAATCTGGACTAGAAAACTTGACCCAGTTGAACGTCCTACCTCAGACCGAGGCTTTTTTTTTTCCTTCCATTAATTTTAATGGAATTTCATGAAAGTCTTGGTCCATTAGCTTTTGGGCCTCTATATTTGACTTTCTTTTGGTAGAATTTTGGATTTTGGAAAGTAATCTCATATTAAGTCCTCCATTCATGGGTCAGATTGTGTCTCCCTTATATTGCTCACTCCTTTCTTATCCATGGTATTTCCATAATTAGGATTTCTACCACCATCGTCTTCTACCAACCACCGACTCCTCCACGTTGCTGTTTTTTTTTTTTAAATTTGAAAGGTTTATTAAAAATTTTTCAAGATTTTGAAAGGTCTAATTAAAATTTTTACAAATTTAAAGAGCCTAACCTGAATTTTTTAAAAAGTTTAAGAGTTGAATATAATTTTCTTTTTACATTGCTGCGTTGGTAAAATAATATTATTGTATAAGAAAAGAATAGATTGAATATGATAATTTTACCCTTATAAAAAATATTTTTTTAGATTGTTAATAATATCTTAATAAAATTTTAAATACATTAAATTTATTGATAAAATAAAAGATTATTATGATATACTATTTGTAAAATAATTAATTATTATAAATTTTAAATTAATTATATCTTTTATTTTTAATTTATGTATTTTTATAAAATTTTAGAGTGTAAAAGAGATAGGTTTACATTTGTCAGAAGGTTTTATTATATATATTATACAAATATTTTATATTTTATTATATTTAAATAATAGATAGTATGTATAAAAATATTATAAAATAATAAATTCTATATATTATATGTTAAATATTTTTATTTTTAAATATTATGTTTAGAATATTTTATTATTATATTGTGAAATATATTATATAGTTTAATATATTATTTTGTAAAAATATTTTTAATAGCATTTTAGAATTATTAAAAAATTTATTTCATATAAAAATATTATATTTTATATAATTTATATCATAATTATAAAAATATTTTAATAAATTATATTATAATATTATAAAATATAATAGGTTTATTTGAAATCCTTGCTTGTCAAAATCCATAATATAAACGTTTTTTCCCTTAAAAAATGATCGCAATTCCATCTGATTTGATGTTGAAATGAGCAAATTTTAAAATTAAGGTTAAGCTTGTGGAATGTAATATTACGGTGGAATGAGATATAGCTTTTGAGTTGTGAATATTTCTGATCAGCTCATAATTTCATATTATGGAATGGTGTTAAAGATGTTGTGATATATGGTGTAATTTTATTATTGTTTATTTCTTATGTTATTTTAAATTACGGGCTAAATCTTAAATTTTAGACTAATTTTTTTAAATTTTTCCTTAAATAAAGTTTAAACTAATTAAAAATTAAAAATATTTTTTCTTAATAATGAACCAATAGATGTCATACATTACAATTACAATTATTATATTTTATTTAATAATTTATTTATTAATATATTAATTATAGTTATAATTATAATTATAGTTGTTGCAAGCACTTTTCATAAATTATTGTAATTATGATTTATAAATTTATTTTAATATCATATATTTGCTTATTAATATATAAACTATAATTAAATTTGTTAAAAATAAATAAATTCTATAACAAGGACAATTATGTAAAACATGCTTCTAAGTAATCTTAAATTTGATAAATGAAGCACTTGAATCTTACATTCCAGTCAAATGAACTAAAAAAAGTAATCTAATGTTTTACTCTTAATCCTATTACGACGTAATCGAAAATTCGGCGAACCAAACATATAGTTAATGTAATACAATTGTTTTTTTATGTGAAAAATAGAAAGCGAAAACTTCAGTATGTCCTCATTTAACACCATAACAAAAGTATATTGGCTTCTTTTGTTGAAACTTTCGCTTGGTCAACATGTTGAAGATCATCTCGAGAGCTGATAACAATTGTTGAAGATCATTGTGTTCTTGGCTTATGTAAAATACCACAGGGTCTACGCTTCCTTTTATTTTGGCTAAATCTTTGAGGCGTGCATTGCAGAGGCTTTGGCAATAGTGGAAGCCATAGAAGTTGCAAGGGAATTGGGCAACTCTTTTATTATCATCGAGGGAGAGCCCTCCAGGTCATCTCTAATCTTCGAGACAACAAACAAGACTGTGATCACAAAAGGCAGAATGTCGATAAAGCAATTCCATATTTGCTGTGTTCAACATGTGAAAAGACAAGCCCACAAATTGGCTAGAAATGGCTTAGTTTGTACCAGAAATATAATTTGGGTGAACGAACATCCGCATTGTCTTCTTGAAACTATAATTGCTAATGCTTCTAATCTTTAAAGAAATGAAGCATATCTTCTTCTTTTTTAAAAAAAAACAAAAAAACAAAAAACAGCTTTAGTATGGTCAACAGTTAGACGACTAATGGAACTGGCTTTAGAAGGAACAAAGTCCCCTAACTTGGCTCTAAATTGGTTGATGCAAATACAAGTATAACGCCCTAATTTTTGATGGTGTTAAAAAGCCGGTTTTGGGTCGATTTTGTCAACCGAGCTAATTGGAGAAGTCAAATAAAAAGTTTTTTGAGAATTAGTGTCGAATTAATCATGGGTGATGGGTGTTGAATCATCAAAAACAATATTTCTACCCCTAAACAATAAATAAATAGTAGTATAGGGATTAAGGGTCGATCTCAATGAGGTTGAGATATTTGAAATTGTTGTTCAGTTCAACCAAGTTGCGCTCTTAAATACCTGTCATGCACACTATGTATGATGATTTATGCAAAAATAAAATGGGAAATTTAAATCTAATAAAAGTAAAAATAATAAAGATAATTGAAATTCAAATAACAGTAAATGTAGCAGCCCGTTTTCAATGGCGTCGAAAATAGTGGTTTAGGGACCATGATTCTGATGAGCGAGTTAGTATTTTATTATTTATTTAACATTTACGAGTATTTATTAGAGTCGTATTAAAATTTGGTTAAGAAATTTTAACGTTTAGATAATTAATTAAGTGAAAATGACTAAATTGTAAAAGTTGAAAAAATTAGTTTCTATTATTTAATTATATCAAATAGTTATGAAAATGTAATTAAATGGACTTAGTGGGTAAATATACGATATAGTATGTTAGTGGATAGTCATGGACAAGATTTAGTTGAATTTTTTAAAAAATAATAAGGGTAAAATAGTAAAATAGTAAATAACCATCATCATCTTCATTTGACATTTCCAAAACCGATTTCTCCATTGTTACCAACCTAAAGCTTCGGCCAAAGCTTAATCCTTGTGCATGGTATGTAATTTTGCCCTACTTTTAGGAATATTTATGTTTTTGAGCTCGTATTAGCTTAATCTAGCTAGCTCAAAGTAAATTTGTAGAATTGTTAAAAGTTTAGGGACTTTCCATGAATGAGTTTGAGGTGTTTGAGAATTTAGTTGATAAATTGTTAAGGTTGGTAGTTAAATAGAAGTATTTTGTTAAGTGATTTTTGATGATTTTGTGTTTAAGGACTTACTTGAAAAATTAATAAAATTCAATGAAAATGGGGTGAAGTAATGAAAGTTTTGGGCTGTAACGAACCCTAGGAAAATCGGCTAGCATGATGTTAAATTATTTATGGTTAATTTGCAAGTTCTAGATTTAGGGACTAAATTACGTAAAAGTTAAAATGTTAGGGTTAATTTTGTAAATTCACATTAAAATGGGCTATAAGCTTGAATTAATTATTTTAAGCTATTTTAATTATTTAATTGAATGAAATTATTATTTAGATCAAGACACAAATCAACTAAACTTGAATCGTGGTAAAATTAAGATTTCAGATTAGTCATCAGCTTTACTTTTGCAACCGTGTTAGTCGAGGTAAGTTCGTATAGAGATTAAAATCGTTATTTGCTATTCTGAATGAGTTATTTATGAATATTTATGTGGAGTATAGTATTGAATAATAATTGTTTGGTAATTAACATTGTGAATTAAATGGTAAGGTTAGTCTATTTAAAGGTTGTGTTTGAGAAATGTGAAATTCATGAAGACATACTGAAATGTTATAATGAAATGGCAGTAAAGGACTGGAGATGTAAAGGTCCCGTTTGAACCTCGTGAATACTTAGGATACAAATGACATGACATTAGGGATTACACAGTTTTGGGTGCTGGTCTTGGATGTCTTGCTGATGGCTGAGGTCCTACATTTGTTGTGGATTCTCTACAGGTAGTGAGAGCAGCATCGTGTAGCTTAACATCTCGCCCCACAGCTCGTGTGAGTAGGCCCATTTTACAGCTCATGTAAACATTATAGATACGGTTACAGTTACATGTATAGGCACACTTTGTGTGAGTATGGTTCTCGAGCATCTGACGTTGTTTCATTTGGTTCAACAGGTAAATAAAGATTTAAAGAGTATATGAATATATAACATGATCCATTATTTTGAGAAATGATGTGGATTATATTGATATGTATACTTGAAAAGAAAAGAATGTTCAACGAAAATATGTGATGGATGAAATATGAAATTGAAATGTTTGTTTTGCCTTATGTCATGATTTGGTTGGATTTACATGTTTATTTTTACATCTACTAACCTTGTGAGATGGTGCGTATAGGAAAGGAAATTTTGCTTATGGCATAATGAAATTATGCATGGTTATTTGATATAATGTGATCGGTAAGTTTAAGCTTCCTTTATACGAGCTTACTAAGCACTAGTTGCTTATATAGTTGTTTTCCCTTGTTTTGTAGATCACCGGAAGCTCAACTGGCTGGAATCATGTCAGAACACAATCACACTACCCAATAATCATATTAGTAGTTTTTGCTTACTTTGGTTAAGGTTATAAATGACATGTAATAGGGCTTGAACGTTATCTTGGCAATTTGGTTTGTTTTGAATTTGTTCTAAACTTAATTGTGTCTTAATGTTCTTTGCTAATCGCTTATAAATGAAGATGTATATATATGTGTTGTTGGGCATTTATGCATGCCTTATGAAAGTAGGTAGCTCATGGTTGAATGATATGTTTTTGAAGTGGCTATTTGGTATGTTGTATCTATTCTTAATGGTTGAACTTGAGTTATTGATTGGATTAATTTTGATGTGTGAATTATGGTGCCATTTGATGGAATATTGGTTAGACCTAGAATGGATTTTTTGGTATCTTTTTGGTGCCTTGAATGTGTTTTTAACCATATAAAATAAACTAGTATATTATGTCTTGGTTTGCAAGAATCGGGTGCTTGTTTTGGCTTGCATTAGGGGATAAATAGGGAGAACACAGTCTTGGACATGGGTTGTCACACGGCCGTATACCACACACGGTCACCCTACACGGCGTATGTCAATTAATTTTAAGTGCAGAATGAATCACATGGTTTTAGAGAGTTACACGGCCGTATGATCAAACTTCAAATGCATACACAGTCTAGCACACGGCCTGCAACATGGTCGTGTGACCCTATTTTGAATACCCACACGGGTAGACACACGGGCTAGGACACGACCGTGTGCCCCGTACTTCAATTTTGTTTCGATTTTGAACTAGTCCTTGATAATTGAGTCTTCTCCTTCGCCCGATAAGCCAGTTATAGTGATTAAGGACGCATCAGACAACCAACTCTTCCGTGTGTAAATTAATTGCAGAAATGCCAAACAACTAACCCTCATCGAAAAAACAACCATGAAACACACGTCCACAATTTAGCTCTCTGATGGCCTTACAAACTAGAATGGCCCAACTTGAACCAACAACCTCAACCGCGCGAGCCGTTTAGATCCGATTACTATTTCCTTTTAGGAAATGTGTCCATTTTGTAGTAAACATGTAATTATTTTCTAATTATTTGAACAATGAATGAATAAATAAATAGAACTAATTTCACATTTCACTATTATGCCTTTTTTATTTCTATCTTTCATATTTTGCATGAATAGCAAAATTGTGACAAGCAAATATTAGCTCATTGATTGACTAAGTTCAAACTGATGATAAGTGGCATTGTAAGAATTTTTACATTGTGAGAAAGATAACTTACTTCAGTAGATAATCTAAACGATTCTGTAATCTTGAAAAAGAATCAAAGTGAGCATTTGATTCAAATACTGAGAAGGATTATTATATCGTTTACAATTCCAATTGAGGAAATGGCTAGTATTGACTATCGGAGCAGTTGAGCCAACAGGTAGAGACATGGATGTATTCATTGGGAGAATGATACATTAGACTCGACCAAAGATGAATTAGTTCCTAATTCATTTGTGAATTAATTCACTTGTGATGTTCATGGTGTGATTTACCTAAATCTTGAGTTAGTCACTGACCATACATATGTAACTCATGTGCTTTGATATAAGTGGAGGCTTATGTTTTAAAGATGATCGAGCTGATTACCGGTATGTTGGGTAGATGACTTGTGTATGGCATGGCTTTAGAAGAAATAGTGCAATTCATAGATCGATTAAAGAGTTAACGATATCCTCTCATTGGCATTGTGTAGATTGATAAATATGGAATGTGGTCACGGGTTGCTTGTTCTCGAACAAGCAATTTATCATAGCCATTTGTTGACAGTGATCATATTAATCATTAAGAAGGCACGATGATGACAATGAATTAAAATAGGATTGTATTGAATGAACAGATTTAACTTAAAGGAATCGAGGATATCATATGAGGGTAACACTCACATGACAAGGTCATTGGACAAAGCAATTGGATGAGTTGCTTTCGTAAAGAGTATACAATAAGAAGTTTTCAATCATGGTACTAGTACTTCTTGTGGACTGACTTCATGGTTAAATAATTGCGAATTAGTAGAATGATGCTTCTGGGCATAATTGCAATTACTAGAGCCTAATTATATATGTTTGATTGGTCCCTCCACTAGCTCAACAAAAGCTTGATTGGACTGCATTTGAATCAAAATAAAATTTTAGAACTTTGGAAATAATTTAATTGAGTTGATTTGTTCGATGTGAAATTAAATTAGGCGGTCGTAAGAATTGTTCAACTAGAGAATTTGATTAAAGAATTTTCTTGAAAAATTAATTTTGAAAATCTAAATGATTTTTGGAAAATTAATTTTGATCAAGTAAAATTAAATTAATCAAATTAATTCAAATTAATATGATATTTTTGGAAAATAATTTCAAGTCGGACAATTGGCTCATTGGGTAATTGAACTTAAAAGTCAAACCAAATAAGAACTCGATGTTTGAAACTGAAATAGTGAATTAAAACCTTAAAACTTCTCACTCTAATGAGGGGTACCTATGACAATTAAAACTGGGTCATATTAACCAAGAAAGAAATACTAGACTCGTAAAAGATGGCGCCTTAAGTATGCTTAAGGAAGTTAGTCTTCCACAATGTGAATCTTGCTAAGAAGGTAAAATGACTAAGAGGTCTTTTAATGCGAAAGGTACAATGGCCAACCAACCTTTAGAACTTGTGCACACTGATGTATGTGGTCACATGAGCATTAATGCCCGAAGAAGTTACGATTATTACGTGACTTTCATCGATGACTATTCTCGATATGGATATGTTTATCTAATGCATCGCAAAAGTGAAACCTTTGATAAATTTTGAGAGTTTCATGCGGAATTGAAAAAGTAATTAGGTTTATCCATAAAGAATCTTCGGTTTAACTGAGGTGGGGAATACTTGTCCGACGAGTTCTTAAGATATCTTATATAGAACGGGATTTTATCCCAGTTGACTGCACTGAGCCCTCCAAAGAAATATGGCATAGCTGAGAGAAAGAATAGAACCTTGCTTGATATGGTTTGTCTAATGTTAAGCTAATCACAACCTACTTCTTCCTTCTAGGGATATGCGATACAAATGACTTGCTATATTCTGAATAATGTGCCAACCAAGTTTACTTTTAAGACAATTTATGAACTGTGGCATGGAAAGAAACCCATTCTAAATCATTTTAGAATATGGGGTTGTCCAAAACACATCCTGGATAAGGATGCAAAAAAGTTGGATGCATGGAAAAAATTGTGCAAGTTTGTAGGATGTCTAAAAAGAACAAAGGGTGGATTATGCTACAATTTGAAAGATAATACAATTAAGGTTTCTACTCATGCTACTTTCCTCGAGGAAAGCTATATGGATAACTTTAAGCTTCAAAGGAAAGTGGTACTCGAGGAACTTTTGAGAGTTGTAGAACAATCATCAAGTTCAATTCTCGAGAAAGTTGTAGAAAGACCTACAAATAATCAACAACATAGGGGAATCCGCCTTAGTGGGAGAGTTTCTAAGGCACCATAATTCTTCATCTATAATGGTAGTATTTATAATAAGGAAGTAAATTATGAGGTTGATGATCCACACACTTACGAGGTGGTTATGCAAGACGTTGATACCAAGCTCTGGAAACAGACCATGAATGCCGAGATGGATTTTATGAAATCCAATACAGTGTGGGAACTTGTAGACTTATTGTTTGGGATTAAACCCATAGGGCGTAAGTGGATGTACAATACGAAGAGAAATACGGAAGGAAAAGTGGAAACACATAAAGCTAGACTTGTAGGGAAATGCTACACACAGAAAGAATGCATCGATTACGATGAGACCTTCTATCTGCATACTCTTATCCATTACCGCTACTCTTGATTACGAGATCTAACAAATGGATGTCAAGAAAACATTCTTGAATGACTATCTTATTGAGATCATTTACATGGCTCAACCCACTAGCTATGTTGTCAAAGGAAATGAGTAGAAAGTTTGCAAAAGGTTGGAAAATATGGGTTTGGAAAACGCAGTGGAAAATAAATTTAGGGAAAATAGAGTTTTAAAAATTTTTCCAAAACAAAATCTTGGATGTGATATTTAAAGTAATAAACCCTTAATCAAATTTTTACCTTTTCAATTCGTCTAGGATGAGCGCTTTGACCAAGTAGTATGTCTGCTAAGTGTGGGCTCGCTTTGAGTAGAAAGTTTTTCTCTAAAATTTTGGGTCAAGTTGTAAATCAGAAAAATATCTTTAGAAATTTTTTGAAATAATATCTTTAGAGAATTTTCTCTCTACAACTTTCTCTTGAATTCAAGTGTGTGAAAAATAATTACCCAAGACTCTCTTTATATAGGGAGAGTTTAGAGAGTTTAACTATGCTTAAACTTAATCTTTTAATATTAAATTTAATCTAATATTTATCAAGATAAATATTAAGATAATCACTTTAATATTAAATTAATAAAATACTCTTAAGATAAGTATTAAATTAAATTTAATATTAAACTATTAAAATAATATTATTTTTGGAGTAGTTAATCTAAAATTAAATTCTCTAGTAGAGTTCCAGTAGGAGTATAACTCTTCCATTGCTCAACCACCGAAGACCAACAGCTGTCGGCCACCGGAACACTGTTGTCGAAGTCGCCAGCACCTTCGTGTCTGGTGATGCAGGTGCGACACCCTTATGGCATCCCGAATTGGTTCGACTACTGCCAATTCGGTCCGGGACAATGCTAACTCGACCGGTCCGGTCTAGCCACCTGTTTGACCGTCGGCCCAGTTCGACTTGTTTTTGGATTTTGGTCTCCATTTTTGGCTTACGAGCTCAATTTACGATCTCAGATCCAATTTTGAAGTTCGATTACCCATTAAGCCAATTGTCTGACTTGAAAATTAATTTTAAAAAATATCATATTAATTTTAATTAATTTGATTAATTTAATTTTACTTAATCAAAATTAATTTTTCCAAAAATCACTTAGATTTTCCAAATTAATTTTTAAAGAAAATTCTTTAATCAAATTCTTTAGTTGAACAATTCTCACGACTACATAATTTAATTCCACATTGAATAAATCGACTCAATTAATTATTTCCAAAGTCGTTGAATTTTCTTTTGATTCAAATGCAGTCCGATCGAGCTTTGTTGAGCTAGCAGAGGGACCAATCAGACATAGATAATTAGGCTATAGTAATTGCAATTATGTCCAGAAGTATCGCTCCGATAATTCGTAATTACTTAATCATGGAGTCAGTCTACAAGAAGTACCATGATTGAAAACTCCTTATTGTATACTCTTTACAAAAGTAATTCATCCAACTGCTTTGTCCAATGTCCTCATCATGTGTGTGTCACCTCCATATGATATCCTTGATTTCTTTGAGTTAAATCCGTTCACTCAATACAATCTTATTTTTTCTCGTTGTCGCCATTATGTCTTCTTAATGATTAATATGAGCACATCAATAAATGGTTGTGATAAATTGCTCGTTTAAGAACAAGCAACTCGTGGCCACGTCTATATTTATCAATCTTCACAATGCCAATGAGAGGATATCAATAACTCTTTAATTGATTTATGAATCCTACTGTTGCTAGTAAAGCTATGCCATACACAAGTCAAGTACCCAACATACCGGCTATGGGTTCGATCATCAAAGCACATGAGTTTCATACGCACGGTCAGTGACTAATTCAGGATTTAGGAGGTAAATCACACCATGAACGTCACAAGTGAATTATTTCACAAATGAATTCAGAATTAATTCATCTTGGGTCTAGTCTAATGTATCATTCTACTAATGAATACATCTATGTCTTTACCAGTGGAGTCAACTGCTCCGATAGCCAAGACTAGCCATCTCCCTAATTGAAATTGTAGATAACATAATAATCATTCTCAGTATTTGAATCAAATGCTCACTTTGATTCTTTTATGGGATTACGGACTTATTTAGATTATCTACTGAAGTAAGTTGTCTTTCTAGCAATGTAAACATTCTTACAATGCCACTTATCTTCAGTTTGAACTTAGACAATTAATGAGCTAATATTTTCTATTCAGAATTTCACTATGTAACAGCCCAAAATTGACCCTAGTCGGAATGTGGTTTTGGGACCACAAAACCGAGGCATAAAAAATAATTAAAAATTTATTTTGATGCCTATAATATGTGTGTGCTCATGTATGACATTTTATGATGATTGATTTAGTGTTATAAAGGTGAATTTCACTAGAAAGGACTTGTGTGAGAAAATTTAGAATTGAGATAGGCAAATGTGGAAGTGGTCTATTGATGCACACTAGGAAATGTTGTCCTTGCATGTCAAATTCCCCAAATTTGACTATAGTGGCGGCCAAGGTGGGCATGATGGGCAAGGAAAACATGTTTCCAACATGTTTGGCTAGTGAGTTATGTAGGAAGTATTATAATAAAAATAAGCATAAAAAATGAAAAAAAAGAGAAAGATGAGCTTGGATGCCCTTGTTGCCGTGAGTGTGGAGAAAGAAAGAAGAATTTTTGTTCATCATTTTCATTTCCTTTGGGCTGAAAATTCTAAGGAGGAAGGAAGGAATTCTTGTTTCATGTTGGCTTGGAAGAGGTTTAGGAGGAGGTTTGGCCATACTTGTACCTAGATTAAGGTAAGTTTGATGTTTTGCCATGAGATTCATGTATATTTTAGTTGCTAGCTTGATGTTCTTGTTAGCCCATGGTTCAAATCTTTGTTATGTCATGGGAATAAAATTCGCCAAAGTGAATATGGTGTTAATGCCATTGCATGCTAAATATCAAGCTTGATAATGATTCATGTGATGGTAGATTGAGGATTCTTAGATTTTCTTTTAGCATTTTTGAATGAGATACTAAGTTCTTTGTTTAACCATGACCAAATTGAAACGGTATGGTGTTGTGGTATTCGCCATGTTGTATCCATAAGTATGATTCATGCATGTTGCATGGTAAGTAAGATTTAAGCTTTGGATATGTGTGTATATTTGGATATAAGCCACTTGAGAATTCGCCATTGCACCTACATGAATATATGTTTGCACATGATGAATTGGTATGACATGTATACTATTTTAAGGTGTCTATTTGCTTGTGATGTTGTTTGGTTATGAAATAAATGAGAGATGTGTATAGAACTACAATATGTAATCGTTAATTAGGAAAATGTATGCTGTTTTTTTGTGTAGTATTAAGTGTAAAATTAGCCTCCACATAGACATGCATATTCGCCAAAGGAAGTAGATTGGTGTGCATGTATTCGGTTAGAGGCAACCATATTGAAGCCTTATCTTGGCTTAGATTGTTGACCAAATGGGTAATAAGTGAGGATGGTTGCGAATATACAAACATACATATGCATGTGTAATTGAATTATGAATGTTTAGCAAGAGGGTTAAACTAGTTGATTTATTGATTAAGCTCAAGGAGTTAAAGAAGGAGAATCAAGCAAGGGAAAGACGAAGGTCATCGAGTAGCCGACTTGGACTGTTTTACCCAACACAAGGTAAGTCATTAAGCGTATATTTGGTGTTGATTTAAATGATCAATATATATATGCAAATGTGTTTAAATGAGTTGGTGTGTAAATGGAAATGTATGTGTATGGAATGATGCCATTGTTGAATGTATAAAGGCAGCAAAATACATAAGGTATTGGTCTCGGCACTAAGTGTGCGGGTATAAATGGACACGGTGACAAGATTGGCACTAAGTGTGCGGGTTTAAAATTGTACAGCACTAAGTGTGCGAGTTTGATTATATAGCACTAAGTGTGCGAGTTGAATACATATAGCACTAAGTGTGCGGATTCACTATATGTTCTTGCATTACAATTGGCACTGAGTGTGCGACATTATCGAGCTAATCCCGGACAGCGGATCGGGTAAGTACCTCGAGCTCTTGACGAATAGAAAATATGTTCATGCTCGGGGTTGAATTTGGTAAGCCTTAAATCTATGTGATGATTGAAATTGTATGGTTGTGCTGGAAATTGAGTTAATGTGTAAAATGCTTGATTATCTTGTTGTGTAGAATATGAAATGTGGATGTATGAATTGGTGCGAGATTGGACCGAAAGGTCCGAGGTATTATGGTATAGATTCGATATGGACGAGTACCTAGCCTCATTTGTTGTACATGTAGTAGTAACTTTATCGATGGATTGACGAATGCTTATGACTTACTGAGTTGTAAACTCACTCGGTGTTTTCTTGTCACCCATTTTAGGTCTCTTGGACTCGTATTGTTTGCGTGCTCGAGCCGTCTTTGAAGTCATCACACCGGCTGAAATCTTGTGGTATTGTTTTTTGTTGTTGAAGAACATTTGGCATGTATAGGCTATTATATTTTGTCGAATTGTGGGTTGTAAACTTTAAGCCATGTGAAAATGGCCTATGTGGTCATCGAGTGGGATGCTAGAACCTATAGCCACGAGTCTTAGAAACTCAAATTTTGTTAAGGTGGCCATAATTTGTGTCATGTATGATGGATGATTAAGGCCAAGGAAAAATTCATGAAATTGGCATAGTCTACTGCAGTAACTGTTGCAGACAGCAGCAGTGAGATGAGATTGAAAAATCACTAAAAATAGTAGAAGTAGAATTAAATAGTGAGTAAATTATGGAACTGAACCTTGATGAATCTATTTTTATATGGACGAAACGAAACGACCATATGAGCAGTATACTGGGAAATATTAAAGTTCTCGTGAGACAGGGCCAGAACGATTTCTGGGTCCCCTGTCGCGACTTTGAAAATTTACCATAAATTATCTAGAAAGAATTAGGAGTCATGCATTATATGTACAGATTCCATTTTGAGTCTAGTTTCATTAGAAACAAACAGCACCAGTATTAAAGCCCTGTACAGAAAGATATTCAAGTTGTAACACGCGGAGGTCAGAGCAGTCGATCCCTGTAACATGGGTGACTTTAACTAATAAACTGTACCAATTGGCCCAACCAAAAATTCTAAAAATAAATCCATGGATGGGTATATGAGTATAAATTCAGGGAAAATTTACGAAACCAGTTTCCGAGTTTTGGAACTCGAGATATGATTTTAAGGCGACGGTGACGCAGTTTTCCAGCCTGTCCAGAAATGCCAAATTGGTCGGTACTTTAAGAGGATTTGTCTCGTTAACCCCTCGTGTCCGCTAACGGCGCCGGTCACGAGTTAGGTGTTACAATTTTATTGGTATCAGAGCTATGGTTTAGTCGGTTCGGGACTACCATAGCGCGTGTGAGTCTAGCTCTACATGCCAAATTGTTAGCGCTTAATAATGTGATGACTTGACGGTTGGAATTTTTGTTTTGATTAGCAATGGAACCCGGGGTAGAGAGACCCTTGGCGGATGACGTTGAAAGTGTAGCGGCTGCTCTGCGCAAGGGACACCGCCGTTAAGCCTCGATCATCCGCGAGTAATCAAAATGAAGGGCGAAACAAGCCTTCTTCACCATGATGAATGAGTGGGTCGCGCAATATGCCCGAACCAAATTTACTGTCCAACCATTCCGAATTTAAATACTCCACCCTAAGAGCCCGCAATGCCTCCGATTCATCGATCCGTGAGGCTGAGTAAACCACCGTGGACTTGATTAGGAAGCGTGGGGCGAGGAGTTCAAGGCCATAGTTACCGATGATGCCGAAAAGGCCGAAGTTCGCTCGATAACACCATTAGAGTGTTAGATGAATCGTCATGCACACCGACGAATGTCTTAAGTGTGCTATATCCTTGTTATGAGACTCACTTACTATTGGTGGAGGACTTTAATTTCCATAGTCCCAAATGAACGAGTTACTTGGGATTTCTTCCAATCCAATTTCGAAAGAAATACATTAGTCAACGGTTCATCGATCGAAGCGTAAGGAATTCTTGGAACTCAAGCAAGGCCGGATGATCAGATCTCGAATCTGAACATGAGTTCGTAAGACTTAGTCGGTATGCTCGGAGTGTGTGGCTGATGAGGTTGCGATGTGCAAAAGATTTGAAGAAGGATTGAATGAAGAGTTAAAGTTACTAGTGGGAATTTTGGAGATAAAGGAGTTCGTGACACTAGTCGAACGAGCTCGCAAGGCGGAAGAACTTGGGAAGGAGAAGAAGAAGGCTGAATTTGAAGCAAGAGATTACCGTAAAAGATCGACGAGTAAAGCTCCGTTCTCGGCTGTAAAGAGGTTCGTGGAGGACACCAAGAAGTCGAGGACGATCGGGAATTTCCATTAGAGCCCGACCATTGACGGACTCGAGCTACTTCAGTAGCTAGTGTGGGCAATAATCGTTAAGAGAGACCGAATGCCCCAATGTGGAAGACGACACCTAGGTGAATGTTGGGGTAAGTCTCATTAATAGGGCTGTTATGGATGCGGTTCAAGGACCACTTCATTAGAGATTGCACGAGCTAGATGAGAGGAATAAGACGCAAGGTGCAAGACCTAGTGGAACGACGGTGGAGGTAGGCCCCGAGAATCTCTGGAGGTAGGGGTGGTAATCGAGAGGAGCCTCTAATACGGCTGTCCGATCCGACACCCGTACTCTGCTAGAGCATATGCCATCCGCGCACGAGAGGAGGCATCCTCCCCGACGTTATCACCGGTACTTTTACTCTCTTTGATACTATTGTGATTGCATTGATTGACCCCGCTCTACTCACTCATATGTATGTGAAACCTTAGCATCCAAGAAGACTCACCGTTGAGTCTCGAGTTCGTAATTCGAGTGTCAAACCCTTTGGGTCAATACGTGCTCGTTGATAAAGTGTGCAAGAGATGCCCCTAACAATTCGAGAATCTGCTTTTTACCGATCCGATGCTTCTACCATTTAATGAATTCGATGTTATTCTTGGTATGGATTGGTGATCGTACATGATGCGGTGGTGGATCGCAAAAGGAAAACCATTGATTTGAGGAGTGCAAATAATGAGGTAGTCCGAGTCGAGTCATCGATTTAAAAGGAGCGCCAATGATAATATCTTCTATGACCGCTCGGAGGTATGTGAAAAGGGTGTGAAACATACCTTGCGTATGTGTTTGGAAGTAAAGAGACGGAAAGGAAACTCGAATCGGTACCGGTGGTTTGTGAGTATTCGGATGTTTTTCCGAGGAGTTACCGGATTGCCACCGGTTCGAGAAGTGGAATTCGCATCGGTTGTATCGGGTACTACGCCGATTTCAATAGCCCCGTATCGTATGGCATTAACGGAATTAAAGGAATTGAAGGTTCAATTGCAAGAATTGACGGATAGAGGTTTCGCTCGACCGAGTTTTTCTCCATGGGGCGCTTTGTATTGTTTGTGAAGAAGAAGGACGGAACCATGAGGTTGTGCATCGACTATCGTCAACTCAATAAAGTGACGATAAAGAATAAATATCCATTGCCACGAATTGACGATTTGTTTGATCAATTAAAGGGAGCCTCGGTGTTTTCAAAGATAGATTTGAGGTCGGGTACTATCGGTTGAGGGTCCCAGAATCGGACATACCCAAAACCGCTTTTAGAACGAGGTACGGTCACTACGAATTCTTGGTGATGCCGTTTGGGCTCACTAATGCCCTACGGTGTTTATGGATTTAATGAATAGAATTTTCAGCCATACTTGGATCGGTTCGTAGTTGTATTTATCGATGACATTTTGGTCTATTCGAGAGATGAAACCGAGCATCTTGAACACCGAGGCTAGTGTTGCAAATCTTACGAGATAAGCGTTATACGCAAAGTTCAAGAATGTGAATTTTGGTTGAAAGAGGTTAGCTTTTGGGGCACGTGGTGTCCGTGACGGTGTCGGTGGACCGAACAAAATTTCGCCATAGTCGATTGGAAACCACCAAGGAATGTTACCGAAGTTAGGAGCTTTTTGGGGCTTGCCGGTTATTACCGACGATTTGTAAAAAGGTTTCTCGACGATAGCCACGCCAATGACGAAGCTACTCCAAAAGGATGTTAAGTTCGAATGGACGGAGAAATGTCAGAAAAGTTTCGATCAACTGAAAGCTTATTTGACTGAAGCCCCAATTCTAGTGCAACCCGAATCGGGCAAAGAGTTTGTCATTTATAGTGACGCATCTCTACTTGGGTTAGGTTGCGTATTAATGCAAGAAGGTCGAGTTGTGGCCTATGCGTCGAGGCAATTAAAGCCACATGAGAAAAATTATCCGACTCATGATCTCGAATTGGCCGCCATCGTATTCGCCTTAAAGATTTGGCGACATTACTTATTTGGTGAAAGGTGCCATGTATACTCGGATCACAAAAGTCTCAAATATTTGATAACCCAAAGAGACTTAAATCTGCGACAAAGACGTTGGCTCGAGCTGTTAAAGGATTATGAGTGATCATTGACTATCACCCGGAAAGGCGAATGTGGTTGCGGATGCCTTGAGTCGTAAATCGTTATTCACTTTACGAGCGATGAATGTGCACTTGTCCGTCCGATCCGACAAAGGTGTTAGTGGTGAATTGAAAGCCAAACCATTATTGACACACCAAATTCGAGAAGCTCGAGAAAGTCGACGACGAGTTGGTTGCAAAACGGGCTGCATGTGTTCGAACAAGGACTCGGAGTTTCAAATCGACGATGACGATTGTTTGAGGTTCAAAAGTCGTGTGTGTCCCAAAGAATTCGAACTCATTTCGATAATTCTGAATGAAGCCCATTGTAGCCGAATGGCAATCCACCCGGGAGTACGAAGATGTACAATGAATTGAAACGTCGGTTTTGGTGGCATGGATGAAGCGAGACATCTCCGACTTTGTTTGAGATGTCTAATATGTCAACAAGTGAAAGCGGAACATCGGTGCCTTCAGATTACTTCACCAATCACGATACCCGAGTGGAAATGGGATCGAGTCACAATGGACTTTGTATCCTGACCGCCATTGTCGCAAGTAAGAAGGATGCGGTTTGGGTCGTGGTAGATCGATTGACTAAGTCGGCCCACTTTGTCCCCTCGACGCACGGATTTTTCAATGGACAAATTAGCGAATTGTACGTTTCTCGTTGTGAGATTACACGGGTGCCTATTTCTATCGTGTCGGATAGAGATCCGAGATTTACCTCGCGATTTTGGAAAAAGTTGCAAGAAGCTTTGGGTACCAAGTTGCATTTCAGACCGCCTTTCACCCCCAAACCGATGGTCAATCCGAACGGATAATTCAAATACTCGAGGATATGTTGAGATGTTGTATCCTTGAGTTTAGTGGTTCATGGGAGCAGATTCGCCTTTGATTGAATTCGCTACAACAATAGCTTTCAATCAAGTATTAAGATGGCGCCTTACGAGGCTTTATACGGTCGTAAATGCCGTACCCATTATTCGACTGAACTTAGTGAAGGTAAATTCTTGAGGTTGATTTGGTTAAGGATGCCGAGCAAAGAGTTCGAGTAATTCGTGAAAGTTTGAAAGCGACTTGGATCGCCAAAAGTCGTATGCGGATTTGAAAAGAAAAGATATTGAATATCGGGTTGGAGACAAGGTCTTTCTCAAAGTTTCACCTTGGAAGAAGGTGCTTAGATTTGGCCGTAAGGAAAATTGAGCCCGAGGTTCATCGGGCCATATGAAATATCTGAACGAGTCGGTCCAATCGCGATCGTTTGATTTTGCCCCCGAACTTGAAAGGATTCACAACGTCTTCCATGTTTCGATGCTTCGACGCTATAGATCCGATCCATCGCACGTGATTAGTCCATCAGAAATTGAAATTCAAGCTAATATGAGTTATGAGGAAGAACCGATTCGTATCCTATCACGAGAAGTGAAAGAGTTGCGACCTCAACAGAAAACTGAAGAGTAACGGCAGCAAGTGATTGAGTTCAGTAGTTCCTCATATAAAATTATTGACTCTAGAGATATAGTAATATGGAGAAGACAAAATTGTTTCAAGCAACCGACAGAACCGTAAGCGCCCTTGTTTCAAAGAGAGGAGGACGGGTTATTCACATTTCATTTGATGGTCGAGGCGAATTGAAAGCTAAGCAAATGGTAATTCTAAAGATTCCCGGGAAAAATAGAGATGTCTCTACGTTACCCATAATATGTGGAAGTATCGACGTAATTTCATAGAGTCATTCGATTGAATGCTACATGAAGAACATAAGCCGATGATTTGAACGGAAGACCTAGGATGTAGAAGATCATAACATGAGTGGTTCGACAGATTTGGATTCCTATATATCCACTCATGTGGTACTTCATTGTACAATATATATAAGAATTATACGATAAGAATTATACGAATCCATCTGTATAGATATCATCATCTACATCCAGAAAGCCGTATGCTTTGGAAGAAGCTTGTACAGTTTGGGAAGGGGTTTTGATTGATCGATCAAAAAGAAGAATCTACTTCAACCGATATGCCCTTAGGCACGGCCATACATAACATAGAAATCACACTTGGAAGGGGTGGACAATTAGCTAGAGCAATGGTGTCATTGTAAACCGATTGCAAAGGAGGAAATCGGCCACATTAAAATTACCTTCCGGGAGGTCCGTTTGATATCCAAAAGCGCAAAGAACAATGGACAGTGGGGAATGTTGGGGTGAACGAGAAAAGTTTGGGTAGAGCCGGATCTAAATGTTGGCTAGGTAAGCGTCCCGTAGTAAGAGGAGTAGTTATGAACCTCAGAGACCATCCCCATGGGGGTGGTGAAGGAGGCTCCAATTGGTAGAAAAAAACCCGCAACCCCTTGGGGTTATCCTGCACTTGGAAGAAGAAGTAGAAAAAGGAGTCCTAGAAGATAGAAACATAAATGTGACTAATTGCACTAGCAGTACATCGTATTAGATCCAAGTAAAATACCTTAATCTTGAGTGGATGATGAACTATGTATGCATGACTCATATACTTTGATATAAATAAAAGCCTAAGTTCAAATAGGTAAGGAACCGAAAGTTGATACGTTGGGTATACAACTTATGTAATATGTAGAATCATTCCATAACAGGGAAATTCATAGCCCAGTAATGGGCAAATGGTATTCTTTCATCGGCATTACATGATAGATGAAAAATAAATGTGGTCACGGGTCGTTTGTCTTCGTGATAAATGATTTAATTACTATATGATAATAATTAATTTTTCATGAAAGAACATGTAATTGTTAGAGTATGCCCAATGACCAATCATGAGATGATTGTAATCACATGTTCATTTTACCTTGTTTGTTAATATAATGCATTGCAATTATTATTTCAGTTTCTTTTTTCTGTTTGTATAAATAAACTGGTTAATAATAAAGTTCTAAGAATAATATGATTATTCTTAAAAGGTCCTTAGTCAAGTATTATTGTGGGCTTGGACAATGATAATGCATTGAGGCTAATGTGTAGTTGATTGATGACAAAGTGTTGTCATTGACATAAGGATGTCAAAATCGATACATGAGTATGTGTTAGAGAACAACATATTGGACTGACCCGCCATGGTTATGTTTTTTGGATTATTATGTAATAGTCAGAACATTACTTATAGTGGTAACTATGTATATGATCCTTAAACTTGATATCATCATTGTCCCAACATCGTCAATCATATATTTTGACACAATCAAATGTCTACCATAACAAGTTATACTATAAAAATTGATATTGGGTATGCCTCAATCTATGTAGTGGGATATGATTGATCAAGATAGGATTTGTCCCTCCTACATAATGGAAGCAATATCTTAGGCCTATTGATGGAGTGAGACTAGAAATGTATGACCATGCTTGAATAAGTTGATATGAGACATCACACTTATTTGTTTATTGTAGTTTACATAGAATATCAAGAAATATGAGATTGGACTATACAAGTGTGACTATTCCATGACTTATGTCCAATCTAGATATTAAGGATAAAATGATTGGAATCTCTAACTAATCTGAAAAATTCCCACTCGTATTCAGATACAGTCATATTCTTCTGTTTAAGCTCTAAAAATTCTTTCCTTTTCTGATCAAGGAATCTACGGCTAATATACTTCATTTTGAATTCTGTTTAGAAAAATTCCCATGTAACATTTTCCATCAATACAACAGAAGTCTGGATATTCCACCACTGATAGGCTGAGTCTTTTAACAAAGATACAACACATTTCAAACATTCATCAGGTGTACAAGGCAATTTATCCAAAACTCTAATAGTATTTTCTAACCAAAATCTAACCCTTTTTGGATCATCTTCAGCAGTAGCTCTAAATTCTTCTACCCCATATTTACGAATTTTATTTACTGGAGGCTTACCAGTTCTAATAGATTCAACACCTTGTGGCATATCAGGAACAGGTTGAGAAGCATAAGGGGGAGGTTGTTGTACAGCAGGATTTGTTCTTAAAAATTCTATAAACCATTTATTCATCATTTGAAAGAAGGCTTATTTAGCCTCCTCACCTCAACCCTTAGATACAAGCCTTCTACTACTTGAAGCAACTCTTTGAATTGAAGCTTGAGCATTGCTCTCAGCTTCCTCAGATTCAGCTCGGTTGGACGACATTACTATATGAAAAACATGTTTAAAATGGTCAGAAGATATCACGCAATTACAATTTATATAATGGCATGTATAACTAGACTCGTACTTACTACGTTAGTCCGAGAATCGACTCAATCGTAGCTCTAATATCATTAAATGTAACACCCCTAACCTATATTTATCGCCGAAACAGAGTTACAGAGCATTACCGAAGTTTACAGATCAAATGCAATTAATTCATAACATTTACTATTCATATTTGAAACTAAACATATTCAATCATATTGTCCCTTAAATGGACCCTCAAGGCCCAATTTATATGTTAGAAACAAATCGGGACTAAACCGGGAACTTAGAGAATTTTTTCGTAAAATTTCAAAATTTTCTTTAGGTGCAGGGGACACACGCCTGTATGGTTAGGCCGTGTGGGTAGGTAAATGGCCGTGTCCCAGCCCGTGCCCAATTTAGGTTGTATACTGACTTAGTTACACGGCCAAGTCACACGCCCGTGTGCTAGGCCGTGTGAGCATATTGACTTGTATAATTATGATGTAGGGTTCACACGGCCAAGTCACACACCCATGTGCTAGGCCATGTAACACACACAACTGAGACATACGCCCGTGTCTCTACCCGTGTGAAACTACCTGAGCATTATGTTTCACAAATTTTAAGATGCAAGGGATACACGGCCAAACCACATGCCCATGCGCATGGCCGTGTATCACACATGGCTGAGACACATGCCCATGTCTCTGCCCGTGTGAACGAAAATAGTTCATTTTATAGACCACTTTTCTCACCCAAATTGTCTTCCACCTACAACATCATTTAAGCACATTCACAAGCCAATTCATAGCTCTCAAACCAAGTCAAAATCTAAGTCTTTTACATGAAATATCATCACAATTATCCAAGCATTCAATCTTACTTATTTGACCATATAAACATATATGTATATTTTACCAAATCATGCAATCCTTAACATACTTTTAACTTCCATCATTTAACTATTTCAACACACATATCAAGCATGAATAAGCCTTATATAATTGCTTCTTAATATATCAAACACTAGCCATTCCAATGGCTACTTACAACCAAAACATTATTGTGCCAACATAGGCTAATTAACCTATACATGTCATTATACTCAAAATAAAGTTCGCCATTTTATACTAAAACGAGCTGAAGGATAGTGTGATGTTGCTCCAACCTACGTCCGAACTTTACGAGCTTCTGAGTACTATAAAATAGAAAAAATAAATTAAAGAAAGCATATAATGCTTTTGTATAACAAGAAATTAACTTACCATTCATTTTCATTAAAACAAACATATAAATGGCATCCAAGCATTTTGTCTTAAAGCCTAAAACACACAATTTCAATAACCATGTTAGTCAAGTAATTCACATAAATACCTAGAACATGAATGAGCTCATCATGTAATAACTTTCATATACATATGCATTCCATATCATATTTCCACATATTGTAATCATTTTCATGACAAATCATCTCAAATTCATTTTAACCATGTCAGAATTTTGCTCGTTGAATTTATTTGAAATATCGATGAATACACATGTAGTACACTCAAAGTGTACAATACTGTAATCCATCAATTCATATTCAGGGGTATTCATTAGAGTACATAATTAGAAAGCACTCTCTCGAGCCGTATAACAGGAAGCTCATGTGAGCCATGTAACAGGAAGTTTATCCGAGCTATAATAGGAAACTCATAAGAGTTTAAAACAGAAAGCTCATATGAGATTAACAGGTAACTCCGAAGAGCTATTATCAGAAAGCTCCGGATAACCATATATCAGGAAGTTCAAGCGAGCCATATCGGGAAGCTCATTAAGAGCTATTTATCAGGACGCTCATAAAAAGTTGCGGTATGTCAGCAATATATGTAGGAACAATTTCAATCGGGATGCTCGCAGGAACCATATAATGGGAAGCTTGAGATGGCTTATAACAAGATGCTCATAAGAGTTATGGTGTGTTTGCAACATATGCAGGACTACAACCAATAGGGAATCTTGTATCCACCGAATTTTCATTTATTCATACGAGATTTAACATTTATAAAGCATTGTCGGATATAATATTAATTTCATATTTATAGCAACAATACAATGACATACACAACATTCAATTCAAGCATATAAATATACGCAATTTAGTTTCACGAACTTGCCTCGTTTCTTGCTCGTATATGAAAATCTACTAATTCGACACTTTTTCTTTTCCTCAATCTAACTCCTTATTTGATCTTTCCGGATCTGAATAAATGAATTTAACATCAGTTTAATACATTTCATATTAAATTTAATCCAATTTACATCTTAGGCAAAATTACCATTTTGCCCTTATATTTTTGATTAATTGCAATTTCATCCCTAGGCTCTGAAAATGAAATTCATGCAATTTAATCCTTATTCCAAGCCTAACCGAATTTTTCATATAACATTTACAGCCCATGTATTTCACAAATTTCAAAATTTTTTTATGAATTTTACATCTTTTCAATTTAGTTCCTAAATCACAATTTCATGGAAATTTCCTTTACAAAAGTTGTTTATTTATCAACAACCTTTCATTTTCTGCCATGAATTTCAAAATTTCAGCATACTCATCCATTGAAAAATTTTATTACTTTGATAACTTTACAAATTGATCCCCAAAATAGATAGATTAAGTTATTATGATCTCGGAAATGTAAAAATTACTAAAAATGGTACATGATTACTTACCCAATTAAGCTTGCTTGAAGTTCTCTCTCTTAGCTAGGGTTTCCATAGAAAATTTTAGGGAAGATGATGATATAAAATGATATTTTTTCTTTTAATTTAATTATCATCTTTTAATTTTCCACTTTCCAATTTAGTCATTTTCTTTTCTTAAATTTCCATAGGTGAATCATCATAAATATCTACTAGCTTCTCTTAATGGTCTATTTTCTTTATAAGGACCTCAAAATTTTAATTCCATAGCTATTTGATCCTTTTAGCTACTAGAACTCAACTTTGCATTTTATGCAATTTGGTCATTTCTATCAATTAAACATGTAATCGGTAAAATTTTCTTTACAAAATTTTATACGGTATTCCTATCATAATGCAGACCATGCATTATATTAAAATAATTTTTTCTTTCGGCTAGAATTTGTGGTCTCAAAACCACTATTCCGATTTCACTGAAAATGGGCTGTTACATACATCACCCAAAATGTCATATACACGGCAAACACATTAACTAACATTCTGCTGATCATCAACCATAAGTTCACCTATACATACCATTATAACCCTAACCAAGACATCAAAATCTACCGATATAATCGCTGGATAGTGTGATAGATCTCCGACTAGCTTTTAACCCAATCGAGCTTCCAAAGTAAAGGAAAGAAAACCATATAAGCAATGAATGCTTAGTAAGCTCGTATGAACCATAAGCATAATATTACATTTCAATAATGAACATTATAGGTTCAATCTAAACCTATACCAATGCCTCAAAATTTACCAAACCATAATTACCAACTCGTAAGTAAGTAAATTCATTTATGTCACATAAATTTATAATTCATAACATAAAAGGATTTTATGGGACGTAATGTATAACCATCAACCTTTCTATAAATTATAGACCTCTAAATTTACTTACTTTCCTTTCTGTTCCCAATGCTTTTCATAAGCCTCAACAACATTATTAATTCTCAATTCAATGTATTTATTCATGACATTGATAGATTCACTCAAAGCATAAGCAATTTACTACCATATGAATACATCATTTATCTCATTAAACCTTTTTATAACATCATAATACATCCCAATTACGTACTTATCATATCATTCCCTTTTTTTACCTGTTTCATATGCATAGTACAAGCATAATCATAAAAATCAATCATATCCACAAGTTTGGCATAAACCTAAGCATCCATACTAAACATGTTAGCATACATGGTATAAATCATAAGAAAAAATAACATATATAGCCATTGATCTTAACATGAACCATTAGAAATTGCCACCTATCTCAGTTTTCATAATTTCCATGTATCAACAGATCAAGCATATTCATAAAGTTTCATGTCTTAATTCATATCGTTTTCTTTAGCATTTCATTTGCATAACACATAAGACATAAACATAGCATCACTTAAATCATACTTTTCATAATCATAAATGTTCTTATATGAATCATCGATACATCATATCTTTCTATAATTGTTGTAGAGAAATCAATCAGAACCCTTATCGTTCATCCTTTTTCATGCCCGTTGAACCACTTAGAAAAATACCGGATACGAGGGACAGCTCTCACAAAGTGTGCTAAACATATAGTCGTAGCTCACACGAGCTGTAAAATGGGTCTGCTCATACAAGCTGTCGGTCAGAATGTAAGCTACACAATGCTACTCACACAAGCTGTCGAATATCCGCAACTAATGCTGGACCTTAGCCATCGATAGGACATTCAAGACCAGCACCTAAAACATGGTAACCTGGTCTACTCACACAAGTTGTTGGTCGGAACTTAGCTATATGGTGTTGCTCACACAAGCTGTTAAGTAACCGTAACACATGCCAGAAACTCAACCATCGGTAGGATGTTTAGGACCAGCACCCGAAACACTGTAACCATAATGACATTTCATTTGTATCTAATATATTCTTAAGGTTCAAATGGGACTCAATAATCATCGTACATCGTTAAATTTACATCGTCTCATAACATGATAACTTGTATAATAACATATATATATTGATTCATTTTCAATAAAAGCATATATTAACATTCAGTTTAATCAAAATTATACATAATATAGTTCATACGAACTTGCTTGACTAAATTGTAAAAATACCAAAGTTCAAGGGCATTCTGATAGTTTTTCAATTTCATCTATTTTTCACCTGATCTTGATCTAAATTAAAATTTTCATTAAATATATTAGTCATTAAATAAAAATGAAATTTAGTCATTTTTAATTTTTACAATTTTCCCTTAAATTTTTACTTTTATTTAATTTAGTCCCCGAGCCCAAAACATGCAAATTAACCATTTTACCCAAAATTTAGCCTAGCTAAATACGTGTAGTATCCAATACAGCCCATTTATGTAACAATTTTACAAAAAATCCTTGTATTTTTATCATTTTAACAATTTAGTCTATAATCGATAAATTCATCAAACATCACTTAATAAAATACTTTTAAATAACAAATAATATCTTAAATTCATCATTTAACATCTAAAATCACAAGTTTCATCAATGGAAACATTCAAAATCTTTAAATGTTTCAAAATTGAAGGTACGGGCTAGCTGGACCTAGTTGCAACGATCTATAAAATATAAAAATTACAAGAAACGGGGCTAAAATCACATACCAATTTTACTTGTGAAGTTGCCGAAACCTCCAAGCTAAAAAAAATGGCTTCTTCCCTCATTTAAATTGGTTACCAAGCTTTGAAAAAGATGAATCAAACTTTTGTTTTATTTATTTTCATATAATTATCAAATTACCATATTAACCTTAGTTAATAATTAAATAAAACATCAAATTCATATCCATTATTGTCCACTAACACATTGAATAGTCTAATTATCATTTAAGTCTCTTTTCCTTTATTCAATTAACCATTTAATCACTCAAATCAAATAGTGATTAAATTTTACATCTTTTACAATTTAGTCCTTTTGAATTAATTAACCATCGAAACATTAAAATTTTTCAACGAAACTTTAATACCACCTTAATAACACTCTGTAAATATTTATAAAAATATTTACGGCTCAGTTTATAGAAACGAGGTCCCAATACCTCATTTTCTTAAACCACTTGACTTTTAGGTCATATCATTTGAACTTAATAAATCGTTTATATAACATAAATTATCATATCAAAATCTTTTTGAAATCCATATTTTACTCATAAATATTATATCACTGCAAAACAGGCTGTTACACACATTTTGAATCTCACAAGTGAATAAATCTATAAACGGATTCAAGATCTATTCTTATTGGGTCAAGTTTGATGTATGATCAATTCAGTCAGTCACATCTATGTCTCTATCTTCTGAGATTCATCCGCTCTAATGCCTGGGAGTCATCCACTGTGATGCCCAAGACAAGGCATCTCCCTAGTTGGACTTGATAGATGACATGTTAATCTTTCAATTGGTTTGCTCAGTTTTGATTAGAATAAGGTCATGTTTAGGTTCGTCTACTAAAATAAGTTGTTTTTCCATATTACGATCCGACCACGTAATAACGCTTAGCACTAGCTAAACATTAGACAACCAGTGAACCAATATTTGCTTCTAATTTGCTTTGCATATAAAAATCAAATGAGGACATAATAAAAACTATATTAATTTAATCCATGAATTTATTTTATTAACAAATTTGTTTGAAAAATTTACAAGTTTATAAACAAATATACTACACCTAGGGCACCAGATCCAACATATCATAGAGACACAAAACCCGTGGCCATGTTTACTTTTCATCTATCATGTGATGCCAATAAGAGTATATCATTTACCCATGTCTTGAACTTTGAATTCCACCATTGTAAATAATGTTACATACTATAGAAGTTATATACCCAACGCACCAGCTTTTGGTTCATTATATATTTGAACTTATGATTTTACTTAAATCAAAATATATGAGTCACATATACATGGTCCATCATCCACTTAGGATTAAAGTATGCCACACTATGAACATCACAAGTGAATAAATCCATAAATAAATTCAGGATCTATTTTACTTAGGTCCTGTCCAATGTACTATCAGTCCAATCAGTCACATTTATGTCTGTATCTTCTAGAAGTCATCCGCTTTGATATTCAAGACAAAGTATCCCCCAATTAGAATTGATAGATGGAATGTTATTCTTTCAATCGATTCTTAGTTTTTATTAAACAAAGGACATGTTTAGGTTTATCTACTAATATAAGTCGTCTTTCTGTATTACGATCCAACCACATAATACTATTTAGTATTAGTTAAACATTAAATAATCAGTGAGTTAATATTTGCTTCCATTTTGCTTTTCATGCAAAAAGAATTGATGACAATATACAAAGGTATTAATGTAATTCATGAATAATTTCAATAAACCAATTTGTTCGAAAAAATAAAAATTTACAAATAAATATACTACATTTAAGGCGCTAGAGCCAACAAAACTGTGGCATGAGAAGCTTGGTCATGTACACTACAAATGACTTTAAAGACTAGTTCAGTTTGAGGTTGTCAGAGGTATGCCAAAGCTAAGTGGAGATTTTCTTAAATTCTATAGTAGTTGTTTGAAGAGTAAACAACATAGGGAGAAACATCAGAGAGTTTAATAGGTTCAAACATTTGAGTGACTAGAGTTACTCCACATGGATTTAATAGGTCCTATCCGGACAGAAAGTATTGGTGGCAAGTGTTATGTGTTAGTTTTTATAGATGACTACTTGAGGCACACATGGGTGAGATTTCTTAGATACAAGGATGAAACTTTTGAAGAATTCAAGAAGCTATATAGAACCTTGGTGAATAATGATTAGAATGATCAAAAGGATAAAGAACGATCATGGTAGAGAGTTTCAAAATGAATATTTTGCATATTACTATGAAAATGAGAGAATCAAACATGAATTTTTTGCTCCAAAAACTCCATAGTAGAATGAAGTTGTTGAATGCAAGAACAGATCAATGCAGGAGATGGCTAGAGCGGTGCTCAACTGTAAGGGTATTGCTCATAAGTTCCAGGTTGAAGCTGTCAACATAGTTACCTATGTGATCAACAGGGTTCATCTAAGGCCAAAGGCTCAAGTAACCACTTGTGAATTGTGTAAGGGGAGAAAACCAAGTGTGAAATATTTTTATATTCTTGTGTTACGAGGCTAGATCTTTTGTCTCGCGATCCATGTGGCCTTAGGCATTCCGTTCATCCAAACTCACCTAATTTAGCCTTTACTCAAGTGAAGATTCCTTAATAACTCCTCCAAGGCACCAATTTGTAGAGCGGAAGTGATTTATGCCAAAAGAAGCAACAAAAGAACAACAAAAAGAACGCACACAAGGTATTTGAGTAAACACTCTCTATATTCTCTTATTCACAAGAATAATGAAACAATGAATGGAGTGAGCACAAATGAGGGGGAGGCTCTCTATTTATAGTTGAGCTCCCCCAAAACTGACAGTTAAGATACATTTACATCGACAGACGAGATTAATCATATCCCTTGATTTTAAGGATTTACAAGATATGGAATATCAAATCTAATTTAATCTTTACAAGATATGATTCGCTCAATATTTTAAGATTAGTTACCAAATTAGCTTAAGTTGTCATATCTTCATTATCAGGCCAACCAGGCTTTAATCTAACAGGCTTCTCCAACAGCTTCCTAAATCGGGCCTGTTTTTGCGGGCCAAATGATCCCCATCTAAATAATAAACCTCCATTGGATGCATTTGGTACGATGGTCACAGGTTTTGAACTGCATTCTGTGACATTTTTCCCCACATATTCTCGCAACACCCTCGTTATGACTTCCGAATGACACTGACTTATTTGTCTCGGTCTCATCCCAACGCTTAGCTTTTCCCTTCCTTCGGGAATTTTGGCTTAGCTTACGTCGCTTCTTAACTCGAACCGTCATACTTGTTGCATTTACTCTGGTTAACTATCCCACATGCATCGCTTCTTTCTCCTTGAAGTTTGATACACCACTCACCTCTCCCATAAGTGGAAGCCTTGTCGATAACTCAGCCAACTCTAACGCTTCAATTGAATTGAGCCTCATTGGTCCCAACTTTACTATTTTTATCGTAACGTTTTCCCCTAAGTTCAATGACAAACTCACCTCTTCCTTGGGTGGAAGCCTCTTCGACGACTCATCAAGCTCAGACGTTGCCTTTCTTTTGACTATGGCTTGCTTTGGATAGTTCTGTAACTCATGCAGACCATGACACATAAAGCACTTTACTCACTTCTTTTTGTTCCTCTTTGCCTTCTTGGCTTCAGCTTTTCCCTTATTCGAACCAAGCTTCTTGGGTTCCTTGTTTGCTCTATCGTCCCCTTTAATGATAGACATCTTCAGACACTTCTACAACCTATGCAGACTATGACATAAGCACTCTACTGGCTTTTTCTTACTTTCGGCCTCCTTGGCTTCGACACCCCTTGTGCTCGAACCAAGTCCCAAGACCTTACCCACCGGCTTCTCCTTAAGCGAAGACTTTTTCGGACATTTCTTCAATATGTGTGGACCATCAAAGAGAAATCATTTCAACTTGTCCCTTTTCCTCTTGGGTTTCTTCTTTTTAACTCATGGTTTCCCATTACCACCATTGTTGTCGTTGCCATTGCCATCAACAACATCTTCTTTGTGGTCCTTTTCACGTACGCCCCTTTCCTCGGACTTGGAAGACCCAAGCTTATCTTTTCCTAGACTAAGCTTGACCACAGACTCTACTACTGCCATGGCTTCTGACAGCTTTTGGACACCTCTTTGTTCCACCTGAAAAGCAAGCAATGCTTCTTTCTGGGTCACATCTGAAACTTGAAGCAAAAGTTCCTTAAACTCTTGAACATACTTCCCTATTGTGCCCCGTTGTATTATCCCTTGCAGCTTTGCCCGAGCTTCTTCCTCAGTAAATTCTGGGTAAAACTATTCCTTCAAATCACATTGGAACTCTTGCCACGCCCCAATCTCACATTGCCTTTTATCTGTGGTCCTGCCTCGCCACCATAAAAGCGCAATATTAGTAAGAAACATTGAAGCAGTGTTTACCTTAACTGCATCATACATGATGCCTTTGGCACAGAAGTAGTTTTCCATCCTCCACATGAAATTGTCCACATCACATGCAGACCTTGTCCCCATAAACTCTTTCGACTTTGGAACATCCTCGTTACTGAGTGTTGCACTCGACACTCCTTTCTCCATGGCTGCTCGGCACAAGGACAGCTCTCCCTCGAGCTCCTCTATTCTTGTGCTCAAAGCCATCATCGTGGCCATTGTTTCCTCTTTCAAAGCCTTCATCATGGCTTTAAGAGTATCTTTCCTCTCCGTCAGCTTCTTTATTTGGGAATCTAGTAACTTTTGCATGCTATCCCTCTGGAAAGTGAGACATATGGTCACAAAGTCCCTGGACTACTCCCTTAAGTCATCTATGCTTTCCCCAAGTGCATTGTCTGACTCTTCGCGTCCTCCATAAACTCCTCAAGTTTACCCACGCGTTTCTCAACAGCTGGCAACATCTCCCTTAAAGTCTTTCTGGCCCACCTTTGTTCGAACTCTTCTTTCGACATCTCAACGGTGCCTTCAAACCAATAAATCGGGTACCACTTGTCACAGGGCTAGATCTTTTGTATCGTGATCCGTGCAGCCTTAGGTGATCCGTTCGCTCTAAACTCGCCTAAGTCAGCCTTTACTCCCAAAAGTGAGGATTCCTTTGGAATTCCTTTAAGGCACTAATTTGTATAGCGAAAGCGATTGTGCCAAAAGAACCTACCAATGAACAAAAGAAAGCCAAAGAAAGAATGCACACAAATTGTTTAAGTAAATGCTCAAATAATTCTATTACTTTTAAGAATTCAACATACAATGGATGAGATACAAATGAAGGGGAGGCTATTTATTTATAGTTGAGCTCCCCCAAAATCGACGGTCAAGATCAAATTACATCGACGGTCGAGATTAGTCTATTCCTTGATTTAGGGATTTACAAGATTACATCATATCAAATCAAATCTATAAGATATATTCCCCTACTTACTAAAAATAGCCTAAGTTGTCATATCTTTATTATCGGGCCAACCAGGCTTCAGTCTGACAGGCTTCTCCAATAGTTCTCCATTAATGTGGTGATCGATGATGAAAGTTTCGTTTAGTTCATTAAAAACTAGATTCAACAAGCTTTCCAACCATATTTGACTTTACTCCTAATTCAATATCTACAATGTTTGGTGAATTTTTAAATTTACTTCTAATGTCATTACTAAACTATTTTTGTTAATACTTGAATATCAACTTCAACAACTTTAGTTTTACCCTTTCAGACTTTCAAAATTCATGCTTCCTTCACCATTTAACTTATTAATTCTTTAATTTAAATATTATTCTAAATCATATTTTATACAATTTTAAACTAAATCCAAACAAAGTACATAAGAGTTCAAAAGAGTACTTACTTGACTTTAGTTTGAATAAGTAATTTAAGCCTTCTTCTTCCTTCTTTTAATATTTTACCATTTCTTTCCTTTCTCGACATCACTATTTTCAAGTTTCCTTCCCTTTCTCTTAATTGAATAAATAAGAAAAAAAAATAAAAATACATATCCAATAACAATTTTATATGTTTCTACTTAAAATAAACAAGAATACATGATGAAAATATGAGTTTCTCACCTTGTCTTCTAAACTTTCTCTAACTTCGAACCATGGGTTCTTGAATTCTAACATGTAACAAAACTTAGAGTAGTGTAGGAAGCTAAATTTCCTTTAGAATTTAATGAAAAATAAAAGGTTTTTGGCTGGTTAGATGAAAGAAATGAAACAAGATGAAAAAAAAACAAGTTTCTCTTCCTTTTCTTCTTTGTTGCCGTAGGTTAGAGAAAATATGTGGAGAATTCTACATTTTTCTTTTTTTTTTTTAAAATTAACCTAATACAAATAAAAATCTCTTCTTAGATCTAACTGTGAAAATTGAATCCCTCTTTTCCATTTAATCTAATGGTCCAAAATCATCAAAGAACAATAACTTTTTCTCTTTTCTTTCTTTCACTCTTAATGTATCTTCTTGAGAAATGTCCATTTTACCCTTTATAATTCTTTATTTTCACCCTTGAACTTATGGTCACTTTTTGATATAATTATTCTTTTAACCCTTGCACGTTTACTTCTTTACAATGCAATATATATCTTAGTTTAACAAATTAAAATATATCATTTCTAATGACTTTCTCCAATATCCAACTACCTCCTCTAATTTTTTATCGATTAAATGCAATTCACTACTAGAGAAAATTTTACTAAATATTTTCATGGAATAGTACTAATTATGACATTAGAATTTTAGGGGCGTTAAATAAGGTATCTCCCTATTTGGACTCGATAAACGACATAATAGTCTTTGAATCGATTTTCTCAATTCCAATTAATTAGACTATGGGCTATTTAGATTACCTACTAATATAAATTTTCTTCTCATATTATGATTTCTCCATACGATGCAACTTAATATTAGTTAAATGTTAGGTAATCAGTGAGCCAATATTTTCTTATACATTTAGCTTTGTATACAAAAATCATTTAGGACAAATACAAACGACAATGAAATTTTATTAAATCAATATGTTCTAAAGATTACAAGCATATATGACAAAAAATACAATAAAGGCACTAAGTCCCAACAAAGCAAGCATGAAAAAAGCTATAAAAAATAGAATTATGCATAAAAATTATGTGAAGGGTAGCTCCATTAGTAGTGGACCTTGGTGAACTCATGTTGAACTTCTTTTCCACCAAATCTTTCAATTTTGAAAACTTATGTTCTCCTAATCCTCAGTTTTCTCATCAGGCAAGAAAACCCATTCATGATCAATATCCATTTTATGGTAAATCATTTTTTAAGGAAATAGAATCTAATTCAAAAGAGTAAATATATAACTTGAGGTGAAGAGTTTGGTGGGAGGGGGAGCTAAATTATTGGATAAAAAATATGGCTTTACATGAACTTTTATTGGAAATTTAAGTGATTAGAGCAAGAGCCACCAAGACAAATGGTGTCCTCCTACTCTTTTGAGTGAAAGATTAAAGCTTTGAACAAAGAAATATACGACAACTTTGAGTTCTTACGAGCTTATCCTTTTAACATGATGGAAGTAAACAGTTGGAATTAAAAGTGTAATAGAACGATAGTTTAGATATCATTTTGACCAAAAAAAAAAATCAGTACTTAAGTGGAAAAAGCTAGCTTTGGGGCTTATTTTTTATTTAAGCCTTTAAAAAATAGAAAAAATCAGTTCAAACGGTTTAACTGTAGGTTTAACAAGTTTTTAACTTAGTTTTGAACCGATTCGTATTTAGTCACCCTAGTTTACCTGCATTTCTATTTTGATCACCTATTTTAGAAATTTGTTATTTTAGTCACATGATATATCGTTAATTAATAACAGATTTGGATTAATAGAGTAATTTTTATTTAACCAAAATTGTGAAGCTCCAAAACGACGATCCATTAGAGGAGATTAAATCTAAAAGTGTTATTTGGGATAGAAATTGGACAAAGACAATGAAATGACATAGAAATTGGATTTAAGTGTTATTTTGGATTTTTTTTTTACAAGAAAATCTATTCTGTATGTTTGAATAGTTTATGGAGGATCGTTGAAGAAAATTTGAAAATAGTTTTAAGAAATTATATTATTCTTAAACCATGGGTTTATCCCTTTAATTAATATAAGCCTTTAGATTTTTTTTTAATCAATTAAGTCTCTTCAAATTCTTTGAATTCAATTGAACCCCTTAATTAATAAAATTGGCAAAATAAGCCATTTAACTGCCATTGATTGTTAGTATTTAATGAAAATACTGATGTGGTCATTAACAGTGCTACGTCAACATTAAATGTTGATGTGGTAATATAGGGCTAACAAAAAAAAATTGAAAATATTTTTAAAATAAGTGGACACCCATTTTTATTATATAAGTTTGTTGATGTTCATTTCTTATTTAAAATATGAAAAATAAATTCTTTTATAAATTTTATGAACTTTAATTAATTTCTAATAACTTTATAAAATTTATTTTTTATAATTTTAAAATATAAAAATAATTTTTTTTTGTAAAGTGTAAGTGTTTGTGCCATTTAGAAAAATCATCTTGATTGAATCTAGAGATATAATTATTCAAACTTATTTTAGATTTAACTTTTAAATTATTTTTATTTTTGAATCTTTTGAATTTTGTTTAATATTTTATAAATTTCAATAAACTTTTTTATAATTTTAAAAATTAGGTCTAGAATAGACGTGGACAATACCGTTCCTAGACAACTGCTTATTCAAGTTAATTCTAGTTTTAAAAAACTTTTAATTTTTTTTTGTTGGTGTGAAGCGCCATGTCAATGTTGTTAATGACCATGCCAGCGTTGTAACAATTAAAGAGAGAAACGTTGATCGAAGGGCTTAATTGATGCAATTTGAGAGTTTGATGGCTTAAATGAGTGGTTATTTTTTTCTTTTGCAGAGGGACTTAATTGATTTTTTTTGCTAAAGTTCACGGGCTTCCATTTACCTTATTTATTAATTGAAAATAATTAACATTTTGTTTATTATCATTTCTTAATTGTGTTCTATATTTTCATAGTTTAACTTCCACTCCTAATATAGTTTAATAACTTTCACATCTTTATTTGTAATTAAAGACAACTTAATAAAATGTACTTTTAGGTGATCTTACATTTAATAAAACAAACAACAAAATTTTACATTACATTTAATAAAACAAACAACAAAATTTTACATTTCAACAAAATGAGCTTAATAGGATAATCTAACATATCTAATAATTTACAAGTAATCTTATATTATGATAATTGTATTGATAATATTACTAAAGATAAATTAAAATTTTGTGAACCGATCACTAAAAAGTTAGAAAGGAGGGCAGAAAATAGAGAAAATTAATTAAAATGGAAAAAAAAGAGGGGAGGGAGGAGAAATTGACTTCTTTTTAGTATACAAATACAACCCATCCCAATTACACAAAAGAAAGGAGAGAAAACAGAAACCAATGTAATATTTAAGGAGAAGTATCAAACTACCTTTACTTATATTTAAAGTTTCATTTCTATTTATTTGAATTAAAAAAGGACACCTTAAAATTAGAAATATGAAACTAATCTTTTCATTTCTATTTTAAAAGTACAAGTATGATACTGAATAAATTGGTACATACTATTATCAAATTGTATCAATTTATAGTTTCGGATTTATCAATATTTTTAAAACATATTTAATATATAAAATATTTATAAATATCAAATAAATGATCTTGAATAAATTTAAAATATAAAATACATATTAATAAACTCCACAAATAAAATTTATCATTTGATAAATTTAAAATTAACAAGAAAAAGAAATCGAAAGGTGAGGAGATTTTTCGATAAAAGAAGTTGAAAGATGAGTTTTTCTTTGATAATCAGGTGAGTGAGTTTTTTTTATATATTTTAAATATGAAAGTGCTTCTCAATTTTATGGGAAACCCTGGTTAATGGGAGAGATAACCTTTTGTTCAAGGACGTGAAGGAAAATCTACTGAGCAAAGAAAAACTTGATAACGAGTTAGGCCCAAATAAAAATTCAAACAGGCAAGCCTCAGTTTTAATTGCAAGGGGCAAGCAACAATCCAAAATGTCAAATCTTTATGCAACTAAAATAATGTTCTTTCGACCGCGACAAACAATATAGCTACTGTAAGAAGATGGGCCACATTAAAGAAGAATGCTACAAACTTCACAACAAAAACAAAAGGGATGTCGAAAACATGAGAAAGGAAAAAAGAAATCAGAAGTTGTTGATGCTAGTGTAGCTGATGACAGAGGTGATGATTCCTTGTTGGTGTCTACAAACGAAAGCTCCAAGCTTACATCTGAGTGGATCCTTGATTCAAGATGCTCCTATCACATATGTCCCAATAGGGGCTGGTTCTCTACGTATAGTTAAGTTGAAGGTGGAGTTGTACTGATGGGGAATAATTCTCCATGTAAGATAATCAGAATCAGAACAGTATAAGTTAGTATGCATGAAAAAATTATTCAGACACTGTCAAATTTCAGGTATGTGCTTGATTTCAAGAAAAATCTCATCTCATTGGAAATACTAGACTTGAAATGTTGCAGGATCATCATCGAGTCAAACGGCTTAAAGGTTTCTCATGTAGCTCTTGTGGTGATGAGAGGAAAGAAACAGGGCAACTTATATGTTCTGCAAGGGTCGAAAGTGACTAGTGTAACTGCAATTACTAAAAAAGAGCCGAAATAGTCACTATGTTGCAACAAGAATCATCATGACATCACAATGATGCGACATGATTCTTTCTCTGTGGAATCCGATTCAACCCAATTGTGGCACATGTGACTCGGTCATATGAGTGAGAAAGGTATGACTATTTTGCGTAAAAAAGGTCTTCTCAAAGACACTGGAGTTGGAAAATTAAATTTCTACAAGCATTGTATTTATGGGAAGCAAACACAAGTTAGTTTCAATTTAGTAGTGTACAGAACAAAAGGGACTCTCAACTATGTTTATTCTAATTTATGGGGTTTGACTCAAGACATCTCAAAAGGTGGTAATAAATATTTTCTAACTTCAATTGATGACCACTCTAGGAAAGTTTGAGTTTACTTCTTGAAGCAAAAGAATGAGGTATTTGGAATATTCAAGTAGTGGAAAACGTTGCTAGAAAAACAGACTGGGAAGCCCATAAAGCGGTTGAGAATGGACAATGGTCTTGAGTTTTGTTCATCAGAGTTTAATGATTACTGCAAATGGGAAGGAATAGAAAGACATAGCACCATTATTGGTACTTCGCAATAGAACGGGGTTGCTGAAAGAATGAACAGAACTTTACTCAAGAAGGCTCGATGTATGGTTTCCAATGCAAGCTTATGGAAGAAATTTCAAGCTGAAGCCGTCAACATGGCAAGCCATTTGGTAAACCAATCTCCACATCAAGTATTGAATAGAAAAGTTCCAGAGAAGATATGGTCAGGTACTCCTCCAAATTATTCTAACCTTAGAGTTTTCGATTGTCCTGCTTATGTAAAAATTAGCCAAGGGAAGCTTAAACCTAGAGTCGTGAAGTGCATTTTTCTAGGTTTCACTGTCAATATTAAAGGTTTCAAGTTGTGGTGCATAACGCTCGGTTTGTGCAAGTGCACACAATCATTATCAAGTAATAAGTAAGTAAAAGACTTATCGTCTTCTCAGGGATTGTGTATGTTAATCAATATATTACAAAATTAAAGTTAACAATTTGATGATAAAAACACAATAACTTGAGTGATGGGTGATTAACTAAATTAAATTATCTAGATGCAAGATTGATCCCTAATGCAATTTAAACTAAATGCGAAGTATGAAATGAAAAGTATGAATGAATTTAGCAAAAACACAAACTTCAACAATCAATAACATGAATAGGCTAGGACAATTACATCATTCAACTTAACTTATTTTTATCATGCTTAACATTGTTTAGAAATTATGCCATGGCAACTCGATCTTTCATGAGTTTGGAAACCAAATATGACATTTCGGAATCTTTTACTTAATAAAAGATACATTTTACTAATCATATTAAACTAAGGGTTTCTTAGGATTCATATGAAGTAACAGGGACGGGTTAGGTTTGAAACAATTTAATCACATAAACGTAAAACCTATGCAAGATAACAGAGCTTGTTAAAGTTATTATGAACCTTTAATTTAGTCAGGTTAGGATCTAAATTAAACATGGACATTTCAATAATTATGTCCACTAGCCGTCATCTGGTTAGGATCGCTCATCTAATTCTAATGCATCCAATCACTTATGAATAAATACATACTTGAGTTTAATTAAAAACATGATCGGATAAGGTACAAACACTATTGACATGATTTAAAAAAACTTCATTAAATAAATGAAATCATCCTAGCTAAACAGAATTAAGCTATCATTGTTGATAACAAGATAATAAAACACATTGCAAACATGATTAAAATCAAATAACAAAGTAAATGAATAATAAACTATGTCGAATCAATAGTCTTGTGAACTCTGATTGAAGATGTTTTCCTCCAATCCTTGTGTTGCTCATTTGCCAATGGCTCCATAACGTGGCAGGCCAAGAGATAATCTTATCAAAGTTTTTGGCTAAAAAAGAAAATATAGGATGCTATGCTTGGAAATGAAGAGAGGAAATGAGAGAATGAATGATGATTGAGAGATGTGAAGAATGAGGGATGTTGGGATGATTGAAATGGGGAATGACTGAGGGTGTTTATACTTGAAGTAGATGGTAGTGTTTGCTAAAAATAGGCATTAGGTTCCTTCCATTTTCTCCATTGCTTGGCCGACCATATTTTGTAGAAGAAGGTGGATGGTGGTTCCTTTATTTGAGCATAGAATCATGCTAAATTTAGGCATGGTTTGGACGGTTTCAAGGGTAATCTTTGTGTGTTGAATTATTCTCCAAATGTAGGGACCTTCAGTAATTATCCCAAAAATAGATTTTTGGGCAGCAACATGCTTGTGCCAAATTTGGGCTTGACTCCCCCTTGTTAGACAGTTCTGTGACCCATTAAATAATCATACTTGTCCACCATGTAGCATCATTTTAACTGGGTCAAATTAACACCTTATTGACCCATTTAGGATGGTTTTGCCGTCCAACATAGGAAATAAATAGCTCATGTTCGTGCAACTTTATAATAAGATCTTTATTAAATCAACTTTATGGTCCCACTACACAATTAAATATAACACATTAATAAATAACATGAAATAATTTAATTTATGCACAAAATTCATGTAATAAAGCACAAATTTGCATATTTTATAAATTCATGTCTATTATCGAGGTTTAAGGAAAATTCACTAAATTAATTAACAAATACTTGGGATTAATATTAGTTATAAGTAAAAAGGTCGTAAATGCTAATAGAAAAACCTTATATAAATTAGAGTTTACACACCTCCAAACTTAATCCATTGCTCGTCCTAAGTAATGTTTCACATAAAGCACAACTTTTGCTAAGGAAAATTTTGCAATAAGTTTAAGTAGCATCAATCTTTACTCATAACCATGCATCAACAAAATCATGCTCACAAACTCTTTTTATTGATAAGTCATTCATATACAAACATTATTTCAAAAAGTTATTCTAAGTGCAAAAAAATGCTAGCATTAGTTATAAAGTGCATGCTTTTCGAGGTCATACATAACATTCACCATTCAATCAAAGTTTCCTTATCAACCAAACAAAGTAATCACAAGGAAACTTTGATCCTAACTTTGCCTTGGATCCTTTCAAGGTACATTCTTCCTACTAATGGATTATTCACCCCTCAAACTTAAATTTGAAGCATATGCCTAATATTTCTCAATACTTCAAGTATTTATTTTGCTCGTTTTACTTGACATTATAATAGAGCTTTTAATTTTTTTAGCATACGAAGAACATATACATCTTTTCAAATTTTTTCTCAATATTTTCTCACCAAGACAAGTATAGTTTAGATCGGTGCAAGAATAAGATAAAATTTAAAAAGATGTTAATATAACTTATGATGTAGGTAAATAACAATAAAATAGGCTTTAAGGCTCAAATTAAGGTTTCAAAGGTCAAATACATATAATAGGCACGAAAGGCTCAAATGATCCAAAGAAAATATGTCTAAATCATGTTTATATTCTAATACCTCCTAGGATTTTGCCTCAAGAAAGTTATTAAGTCAATTCTAAGGACTTAAACCTTCATGCATGTCTATTTCAAAAGAAGTTCAATTTTCATGACAAAAGGCTACATAAGACCTAAGAATATACAAGCATTCCATAACTCAAGATAACATAAAAAAAAACTCAAATAAAATCAGAAATCATACTTGTATTTGAGCTAACTTATGAACAAAAATTTTCTTTGAATATTATTTTATTTCAGCATATTCATGTGAAAGCATTGAAACCTACTTAATTTTTTTTTTAAATTCATGCTAATATTGCCTTAACCCCTTCCAAAAAGAAGCAATGTCCTTATTGCAAAAACAAAGTAATGAATGAAAACTGAACACCAAGTAGGGTTGTAAGAAAGAGATGTGAGTCATGAAGACTTCTTAAGTACCAAGTCTTTTTCAACTATCTATCTAGACATGTTCATTCCTATTACCACATCACTTTGTTTTTTTCTAATGAAGAAGCATTAAACTTATTTTATTGATGCTTGCAATATCTTATTTATTATGAAAAAAAATTAACTATGAAAGAAATATAAATGCCTAAAAATAAATAAATACTAAGAAAAAGAAATTTCCTCCTTTTTATTCGTGCCATCCTCTATGTCTTTTTCCTTTTCCCTTTTTTGTTGCACTTGATCCCATAATCTCCTCTTGCCATGTCTCAAAGATATGATCTGGGAACTTAGAAAAAAAGTGTTAGAGATATTCTTAAAAGTATTTCATATGGTATCATCTTTAACTTTTGCATATCTCCAGTAAGCTTGTTGTTGGTTATGCTTGAATTTCCACATATCCATAATAGTTGACAATTTTGATTTATTCATAGTGTTTGAAGAAGATGGCATGGGAATGATTAACTCAGGATTAAAACTCGACTCCACTGGTTCAGTAGCATTTGGGTCCACCCTGGGCTCAGGGCTATTTGGTTCCTCTTTAGTTCCTTCTTCTTCTATGGCATTTGTTGAGTCAGCTTCTGGTTCAGACTTAGTTGATGACTCATCAGATTCTGATTTGTTCAGTTCATTTCGCTCCACTTGGTTCATAGTTCAACATTCTCCACTAACCTTTCAAGATCATGCCTTATTATGCAACCTTGAACATATTGGTTTTTCAAGTTTTCTTTTGATCTTACTTGAGCCCTCAAACAAAGTGAATTAATAAATGATGGAAAGTAGGCACTTCCTGCCTTCTTTCTTGCACAGTTTTGAATCTCATTGTGAATAATTCTCCTAACATTGATAGACCTTTTTGTCATAATCGCATACAACAAAAGCATTCGTTTTATCGAGATGGTGAAACTATGTGAGATAGGCATGAAGCTATATCGAATAAAGTAGAATCATACCTTAGCCACTGTAATTAAATATTCCTTTCAGCAAGAACAACTACAATACTTTCTTATATTCCATTAGGATCCCGAATTTGTAACCACATTAAGAACTTGTTGAAGAAAATCTCAATTGATATTTTATATCATGGTAGAGTACTCATCTTCTTCAACATCAGGTAAGTTAAACAAATCATTAATAGATTTAGAAGTAAGTGTTGCCTTCATCTTACGAATAAGAACTTCAGTAGTTTTTGGCATGATCAATTTGGCATAGAACACTCACACTAAATCTTCACTCGACATTGATTGTGCATCACAGAATTGGTTACAATTTAAAGCATTAACCGTCTTTCAAAGTGACAATGATATGATTATCTTGTCATTGCTCTCCAAATTGAAACCTTTTTCTAGCATCATGTGTTTATTCTTAAACATAGAATCAAATATTTCCCTTGTTTCCTTATCTTGATTCACAATTGGATTTTCGGCAGAAGTCTTGAAAGATCTAGTTCTTTTGTGATACATAGTATTTTTCTCGAAAGATAGGTAGAGTTTTAGCAAAATGAAAAGAAATTGGCAATGTATGGTGGTTGAAGGTTGTGGTGGCGATGAAATTGCAGTAGCGACAAGAGTGCGACAGTGTCGAGATTGAAACGGTGAAGGCGTTGCTCTGACAAGAAGATTACAATGGCAATAGGAAGGCTTTGCGACAAGAAGGGAGATTTTAGGGAGATTCTTTAGGATTTGAGGCTAATGGCAAGAAGAAAGAAATAAGTGGCTAGGGTTTGAAGCTAATTGCTTTGAATGGTGTGAGGAATATGATGGTATAGAGGGGTTTATATAGTAGTAGATTAGAGTAAACTTGTAGCAAAAATTTAGCTATACAAGAATCCTTGGGCGATAATGTAAGGAGGGAAGGGAAAAATGACAAAAAAATAGGGTTTTCAAGGACTCTATGGACAGCAATGATGGGTAATTTCCTTATTTTTTTTGCTTTGGGCCTCAAGTCCAAATTGCAATTATTTGCTATACTAAAAAAATTAAACTAAACTAGGAAAATAAACTAATTAGTACTTGACCAAATTGACCGTCTTTATTCAAAATAAAGACAATTAAAATTAAAAACTTTTAGATTACTTAAAAAATTCCTTCTAAAAAAATTACATAAATTTAATATCCCAGGAAAGGTTGGAGGGGTCATAGACGGTCCCACTTAAGTTCCAATCTCCATAGACAAACTTAATTTAGTGTATTAATTCAAGAAGATAATTTCTAAGTATGCCCTTTATTAAAAATAAAAATATAAAAAATTAAAGGTCTATTAGATTGAATAAGGTTTCAACTCCCTCAACTTCACTATCCCAATAGTGTTTAAAATGTTGACCATTAACCTTAAAAGTACCTCTGTTGTTGTCATACAATTCGACGGCTCCATATGGATAAACTTTGTAGATGGTATAAGGTCCTTTCCATCGAGATTTTAGCTTTCCCAAAAAATAACTTTAGCCTTGCATTAAACAACAACACTTTCTAACCTTCTTTGAATTCACGAGGTTGTATACGTTTGTCATGCGATCTTTTAGACTATTCTTTATACATTTTGGCATTCTTATACGAAAATAAGCTCAACTCCTCAAGCTCATCAAGTTGTATCATCATTCTCTCACAGCTTGGTTAATATCCAAATTTAATTGTTTCAAAGCCTAGTGAGCTTTATTTTCCAACTCAGGTGGCAAACGACATACCTTTCCGAATACTAACCAATAAGGAGTAATTCTTAACGATGTCTTAAAAGTTTTTCAGTAGGCCCATAGAGTGTCATCAAGCTTCCGAGACCAATCTTTTCTATTAGGTTGCACCACCTCCTCGAGGATTTCTCTAATCTCATGGTTTACCCGTTCAACTTGCCCGTTTGATTGTGGATGATAGGCAGTGCCAGTTTTCTGTTTCACATTGTACTTGTCAAGAAACCAATTAAGCCATTTGTTTACAAAGTGCAATCCTTCATCGCTAATTATAGCTCTAGGAGTCACAAACCATGTAAACACATGCTTATCTAGGAATCGCATGACTACCTTAGCTTCATTTGTGGGGTATGTTTCAGCTTCAACCAACATAGATATGTAGTCAACGACCACAAGGATATACCTGTTACCATAAGAAGAAGGAAATGGGCCTAGAAAATTGATGCCCCATACGTCAAATAATTCGACCTCCAAAATGTTTTTCAAGGGCATCTTGTTCCTCCTTGATATGTTTCCAGTCCTCTAGCATCTATCACAATTTTTCATATATGCATACTCATCCTTAAACATTGTAGGCCAAAAGAATCCTATTTGTGAAATATTCACTGCAGTGCATGAACCACCAAAGTGTCCCCCACTTGGAGATGAATTGCAATGGTATAAGATTTCATCAATTTCACTTCTAGCCACGCACTTCCTGATTGTGTTACTTGCACATTTTTTAAACAAAAACAGATCTTACCAAAAATAATACCGATATCATGAAGGAATTTCTTCCTTTGTTGGTATGCCATTTCTTGAGAAATTATTCCACATGTTAAATAATTAGCATAATCAGCAAACTAAGGTACTTCATGAATTCAGCTTACCTCAAAGATATGCTCATCTGGAAATTTCTCATTGATAGGAACAAGTGAATGAGTTACCTCATTTTATTCCAACCTCGAAAAATGATCGGCTACTTGATTTTCAACGCATTTTCTATCTTAGATCTTAAGGTCAAATTCTTGGAGTAAGAGTATCTATCAAATTAGCCTCAATTTAGCATCTTTCTTTATGAGTAAGTATTTAATGGCTGCATGATTGGTAAAAACTGTAACTTTTGTATCTATAAGATATGAACAAAACTTGTCAAAAGCAAAAACTATAGCAAAGAGTTCTTTTTTAGTTACCGTGTAATTGAGTTGGGCTTTTGTCAAAGTTCTGCTTGCATAGTAGATAAGGTGAAATATTGTGTTCCTTCTTTGACCCATCACAGCTCCAACAGTGAAATCGCTTGCGTCACACATCAACTCAAAAAGTGAGTTCCAATTAAGTGTAACAAATTATTAGGCCTGAGATTAACTGACTTTTTAACTCTTCAAAAGCTTCCAATCATGCTTTATCAAACTCAAAATAGTATCTTTCTCTAATAGCACACACAAAAGCTTAGAAATTTTTGAAAAGTCTTTTATAAACCTTCGGTAAAATCCAGCATGGTCTAAGAAAGTTCGAACTCCTTTCATACTAACTGGTGGTGGTAATTTGTCAATCACATCCACCTTTGCTTTATCAACTTCAATCCCCTTTTGAAAATTTTATGCCCTAAAATAATTCCCTCCTTAACCATAAAATGACATTTCTCCCAGTTAAGGATAATATTTGTCTCCTCGCATCTTTTAAGTACCTTAGCCAAATTACTCAAACAAACATTATAAGTATTTCCAAAAATAGAAAAATCATCCATGAAAACCTCAACAAAATTTTCTACTATATTAGTAAATATTGCCATCATACATAGCTGAAATGTTGTAGGTGCATTACATAAACTGAAAGGCATTCGCCTAAAAGCAAATGTACCGCATGGGCAAGTAAAAGTGGTTTTGTGTTGGTTTTCCGAAGCTACAGCTATTTGGTTATATCCTGAATATCTATATAAAGAATAGTAATATTCATTACTTGCTAGTCGATCTAACATCTGATCCATAAAAGGCAACGAAAAATTGTCCTTCTGAGTAGCTTTGTTCAATTTGTTGTAGTCTATACAAATTCTCCAACCTGTGATAGTTCTCTTCGAGATTAACTCATTACGTTCATTCTCGACAATTGTGGTTTCGCCTTTTTTGGTACACATTGTACCAGACTTACCCATGAACTATTTGAGATGGGGTAGATAATTCTTGCATCTAACCATTTGATCACTTTTTTTTGAACTACCTCTTTCATGACAGGGTTGAGTCTCTTTTGCCCATCAATCCTAGCTCTTTTGCCCTCCTCTAAAATAATCTTATGCATATAAAAGTAAGGGCTTATTCCTCGAATATCCATTATGGTCCAACTGATCGCCCTTTTAAATTTCTTTAAAATAGAAATTAGTTGCTCTTCTTGGTGTTCTATTAGCTCTACTAAAATAACCACAGGCAAAGTAGAATAATTACCTAAATAAATGTATTTTAAATGGGAAGGAAGTAAATTAAGTTTGAGTCTGGGTGGTTCCTCGATTGACAACTTTGGTTGTGTGAATTCCCAAACTTCTAATTCTAGTAGTTCAAATTGTGTTGGTTGAACCTAATCCCTCGAATTGGCTTCCATCAAAGCCATGTTTTCATTACCTTTTTCATCTTCTGATGGCTCAGACCCTAAAGTGTTCTCCAATGGGTTTTCTTCAAAATTATTCTCTTATTTCATAGAAACTAAAGTTTCTAACTCTTCCATCACTGAACATTCCTCCATCGGATCAGGAATTTTCATAGCTTTTAGAACATTAAACGTTACCTGATCATCCTGAACTCTCATCGTGAGTTCTCATCTTCCTACGTCTATTGATGTTCTTCCCGTGGCTAGGAAAGGTATCCCTAGGATGATCGTCACTTCCTTATCTGCTTCAAAATCTAAGACAATGAAATTAGCAGGAAAAATAAATTTATCAACTCTTACCAAAACATCCTCGATCTTTCTTTCGGGGTATGCTAAAGATCGATCCGTTAGTTAAAGAGTCACAGTAGTAGGTCTTACTTCGCCTATTCCTAACAATTTGAAAATAGACTTGGGTATCAAGTTGATGCTTACTCCTAAGTCACACAAAGCTTTACCACAGTAAGATTCTTCGATATTACAGGGTATAGTAAAGTTTCCAGGGTCTTTCAATTTCAAAGGAAGCTTGTTTTATAAGAATGCACCGCACTCATTCGTTAATGCTACAGTATCATACTCACTGAGTCTTTTCTTCTTCGTCTATAGAAGATGTTAATTTTTCAGAATTCACTAGTTTAGGTTTTACCTCATCAGACTTTGTAAGTTTTGGCTCAGCTAGTGAAGGAATTTCAACTGTTGGTTGACTTTCTTCCTTCTCAATGGGTTTATCTTCAATCACAACCTCCTTGGGTTCCAAAGTCATACCACTTCGTAAGGAAACTACTTTGCAATATTCCTTACCCAAATTTCTTGGATTTTCTATATCGCTCAGCAAGGCTCCTAGCGATCGGTTATGAAGCTCCGTACCTAACTAACCCATTTGGTTCTCCAAATTTTTTAGTGTTGCTGCTTGACTTTGAATTAAGGCGTCATTCTTCGCCATGTATGCCTTCAATAAGTCTTTTCCCAACAGTCCCCTTTGTTTGGCTTGAAGCTTTACCTACCAATTTTTCAGAATCTGTCGAAGTAAGAGGTGTAACAGTACCCTCAATAGTTGTTGTTTCAATGGACATTCTATAAGAAAAAAATTTTAAAATACATTTATATACAATATATAAATGGATTAAAATATATACACATTTATATACATTTACATACATTCATATACATTTACATGCATTTATATAAAATGGCATAAAGTTCCAAAAGATAGCATAAAACCTTGTCACTTCTACTAACTAGAATTAATAATTACAATATTTTTTTACCAAATTTAGAAATTTTATTTTATTTTATCCTAATATTAAATATCTTTTGTAAGAATGAATTGTTTTTAGACAGAGTACTATATGGCTTGTGAATATGCACGTGAGGACAAAAGGAAGTCAATAAATACACAACTACTAATCATTTTCTACACAACCATACAAATCAAAACAAACTTGACCTATAAAATTTACCTTAAAGTGAAAACACGCACATGCTACAATTAATGTGTTTTCTCTGAACTAATTATTAATTATGCACCCTTCATTCACCATTTTTCTTACTTTGATCTCAAGATTTCAAAGATCTAATTATTGGCAAAAAAAAAAAAAAATTTAAATGAAGTAAAGAATATTGGTTAAGAATGATTGAATACATGGATGATTTTGCACCGTTACTCTATATTTCACTTTTATTTTTTAATTAAAAATTGATTTTTTTTACTCGAATACAAGTCCTTTATCACTCATATGTTGTACTGTATTATAATAAGGATAAAATACATACAATGCTTCAATTAAAATGGAGTAGAAGCACACACAATATTCTTGTGATAGTATTTAGGAAATGGGCATGATTCTATGAAGAATGTTAAATTGTAAATTATATGACAAGGACAAATCAACATGAGCAAAGTGTTCAAAATTATAGCTAGAGATAACTTTGATTTGCGAAGTACCAAAACCAATTTTATCCTAAATAGAATTTGCATCTACTTATTGGCCTTCTAAAAAAATCTAAAATTTTCAAAATAAATAAATATCTTAAAAATTCTAAAATACATTTTATTTTATAATCTTTATAGTAAAATAAATAAATATACTATATTTTGATTTATAATACCAACTTAATTAAAAACTGTTAAAAACCTTATTAAATTTAAAATAATATGACAGAGATGTGATTTGAAGCATATATAAACCTAATAACTAAATCTCCTACTAAATTCATCCTTGAACATGTTCTATTTCACAATGATATGAGAACCCCTTTAACCCTACACCATTTATCACATCTAATCTAACTCACAACCTCCACGATGTCCGCATAACACCTAGAAGCATCTCTCCTCTCATTTTCCATTTTTATTTTCCTTCAATTTTTTTGTTATTTTTGTATTACATTTTTAAGTTTGCAACAATAAATTTACACAAAACTCACATAATAAAATTTAAATCATAATAGAAAATGCAATTACAACTAACAAAAAGAAGAAAGTTGGGTTATCTCCCACTGCTAATTATGGAACACAAAAGCATCTTCCATTGTGACACTAAAAAAAGCAAATAAAAGGGAAAACATGACAAACCCATGAAGAGTTAATCAAAGTTTATTTAAAATTAAAGAAGTTGGTTGCTTTTTAGCCCTTTTCATACCCATTGAAAGTTGGCCTAGGTCCCCATAGATTCTTTTGGAGAACGATATGGAAGCTTAAAACTCTTTAGAAAATATGGGTCTTTGCTTGGAGATTGGGTCATGATCTCCTCCCAACGAAAGACAAGATTGCTTCGATGCGCCAGCATGATGATAGAGAGTGCTTTAGGTGCGGTGATAAAAGGGAAACCCTTGTTCATGCCCTTAAGGATTGCCCAAACGCTAGGGCTGTTCTTTCCATGGGCAGCCTTGAGACCAACCAATAAGGGAACACCACAAAACCCAGCCAAACAGAACAAGAATGAGCTACTGGAATCGGATCCCCAAGAAACGACGAGCACCGAAGTAAACTGCCACCACACTCAACCAAAATCACCAACCACCCTACAAACAGCTTTTAACAAAAACAATACGTACAAAACAGTAACCAATACTCAAACGCAGCATAACAAGTTAAAAATGATCCACCTCAAGACCAACAAAAACACTCGTAAAGGGTGAATAAATCAGCACCTATCAGGACGAAAGATCAAACCAACAAAAACTAAGAAACAAACCAAAACAAAGCAGTTTAAACGCAAATTATAAATAAGGCAACAGTCTATAGAAAGACTCAATAGAACATTATCATGATCTCAAAAGCGATGATCAAGATGATCCCTAAACAGAAAAAAAACACAGAACAGTATGAAGCAAATACAGAAAGCGCAGAAAAAACACTTACAGGGAAAAAAGAAAGAAAAACCACATCAGAACTTTAAACAGTTCCTTTAAGTACATGAAAACATTGAAAAGAGATGAGGAAATTACAGGGAAACAAATTAAAATAAAGAAAACAACACGAGAAAACAATAAAAGAAACAAAAGGTAAAAACCACCGAAACCGAAGGCTGTCGTAACACCGATCAAGAAACGCTAGAGCTCGTTGAAGGCAGTCCTGAAGTGCGCACCTAGAAGGGCCAAGAACGCCACCGCCTCCCCATCAAAGGATCAACACCTCCCCAAAAAACAGCGTCACAAAGTGCTCCCCATCTTTGAAACCCGCCACCGGCCACAACCCCTCAAACCAACAAGGCACCCAAAGAAGAAATAGACGAGAACGAGCTATACTCTAAAGCAACAAAGCTCTCACAAAACAAAGATGACCAAACAACCAAAAAGAAGATGAAGCTTAATCGTTTAATAGCTACAACTCCCAAGAAACGAACATGGCTCGACACCTTTCACCACCAAATAGTCAATAACGCCACCACCACAATCATTTCCTTCATAATACGTCACCACTACGAAACCAAATAACGACGAAAAAGCAATAACCACCACCGTCCAAGTATTCGTTAAAGAGGAACATAGATGGACACACGCAAAGCCACCACCCAGTCGAGCCACAAAAGCACGAAGGTGGAAAAACAAGAACACAAATCACCCGAATCTTTAGAGAGAAAATTCCAAATTCCCGCTACCAGCACCCCCCCCCCCCGGATGCTTAATATCCTTTTAGATGAAGAAGACAAGGGTTTTTTGTTAAAATTATTTTCTTTTAATTATATTTTTTCCAAAATTTAATGACTTTAAATATTTATATTTTGAGGAGTTTTAAACTTTTTCAAATTTTATTGGTTTTAAATATATATAATTTTGAGAATTTTTTAAAATTTTATATATTTTGAAGTTTAAATTTTATATATATATGAATTTTTAATTTTGTATATTTATTATTTCAGATAATTTTTTTAAAATTAAGATTTGTGAAAAAAATAAAAATAAAAATAAAATAAAATAAAATAAAGAACACACAAAATTTTACGTGGAAACCCTTTCGGGAAAAAACCACGGGCAGAGGAGAAGAAAATTCACTATGTCGAAAATTTGAATCAATACAGGAGGAATAGACTATGTCTATTTATAGGCTTGCAAAGCCATATTCTAGTAGGATTGAAACACCTTATCCTAATCAATATAAAATAGATAGAGTTTAATAAGGTTTAAAAAACCTTATTCTAAAATAAAATAAAAGAAGTCTAGTTCTATATGGATTTTACTTTTATTTTATTTTCCATCGTATTTTATTTAAAATAAGAATTTGGGTCACTTAATTCTAACAATTTCCACCTTGACACAAATTCACAATGAACAAGTTCTTCATCGCGAACTTTCAATAAATAAGTTCTCCACCTCTTCCATAAAACCCCTTAAGGGTTTAACTTCAACAATGAACACCAACCAAGTCTAAGCAATGCTCAAACTTGGTTATAGAAAGTGACTTAGTCATCATATCAGCAGGATTTTCATGAGTACTAATTTTGCTCACAACAATATCACCACGAGCAATAATATCACGAACAAAATGATACCGAACATCAATGTGTTTTGTTCTCTCATGAAACATTTGATCTTTTGTAAGAAAACCCTTTGCAACAAGCCTTGCTTTATATCTGGGTTCTTCAACTCCTGGAGTCCCTTCTTTCTTTTTAAACACTCATTTACAACGAACAACCTTTTTACCTTTAGGAAGTTTCACAAGATCCCATGTTCTGTTTTTGTGGAGTGATTCCATCTCCTATTGCATAGCAAACATCCACTTTTCTGAGTCTTCACAGCTAATCGCCTCAGAATAATTAAATGGCTATTGATTCGCATCTATATCTTCAGCCACATTTAAAGCATAAGCAACTAGATCAGCCTCGGCATACTTCTTTGGAGGTTTAATTTCTCTTCTAGTTCTGTTTTTGGCGATAGAGTATTGCGGTGAAGAAGCAACTCTATTTTCAATTTTGTCTTGGCTTGAGGAGTCGACTCAGTATTAATCGATGCTCCACCGCTTTTGATTTTCTTTATTGGAAGAGTCTTTAAGAGATAAGTTAGGTAGCATAGCAGTTTCATCAAAAACAACATCTCTGCTAATCACAACTTTTCTATTTTCAGGACACCATAACTTATACCCTTTTACACCAACTTTATAACCAAGGAAAACACATTTAATGGATCTCGGTTCCAATATTCCATTATCAACATGAGCATGCGCAGGACACCCAAAGATCTTTAAATCAGAATAATTAGCAGGATTACCAGACCATACCTCTTGTAGAGTCTTTTTCTCAATGGCAATGGATGGGGATCGGTTGATCAAAAAACATGCAGAGAGGTCATTCGCCAAAACGACTTGTAAGTTGGCATTTGACAACATACATCGAACCTTCTCCATGATCGTTCTGTTCATTCGTTCTGCAATGCCATTTTGCTGTGGAGTATGACGAACTGTCAAGTGTCTCACGATCCCTTCTGACTTGCAAAATCTACTAAACTCATCAGAACAGAATTCTAAGCCATTGTCTGTGCGGAGGTATTTTATTTGTTTTCCCGTCTGTTTTTCAATCATAATTTTCCAAGACTTAAATACGGAAAACACATCGCTTTTCTGCTTCAGGAAGAATGCCCAAACTTTTCTGGAAAAATCATCAATAAAGGTTAGCATATAATTAGCTCCACCTCTCGAAGGCACTCTGGATGGCCCTCACAGATCAGAATGAATATACTCCAATGTTCCCTTCGTGTTATGGATTCCTTTGGTGAATCGAACTCTCTTTTGCTTCCCAAAAACACAGTGTTCACAGAAATTTAGTTTACAAATTCCTTGCCCATCAAGAAGTCCTCTTTTGCTCAATTCTACCATGCCATTCTCGCTCATATGCCCTAGGCGCATATGCCAAAGTTTAGTAATATCATCTTCTGACAAGAAAGATGAAGCGACAATTGATCGCCAAGAATGAGAGAACCACGCAAAACATATAACTTGGCAGTCTTTCTTTGCCCTTTCATCACAACAAGGGAACCTTTGAAAATATTTAAAACCCCACTTTCAGCTGTGTATCTGTACCCTTTTGAATCAAGAGTACTCAACGAAATTAAATTTCTCTTCAATTCTGGAACATGTCGTACATCACTAAGTGTTCTGACAACTCCATCAAACATCTTAACTTTAATTGTTCCAACACCTGCGATTTTACACGAAGCATTATTTCCCATCAAAACAACACCTTCAGACACTGTTTCGTAAGTTGTAAACCAATCCCGATTGGGACTCATGTGGAAGGTGCAGCCTAAATCAAGTATCCACTCCTCGTTTACTTTAGAATCATTGACAGAGGCGACTAGAAGTTCACCATCGCTGTAGTCTTCTACAACATCAGCTTTACCAAAATTTTCTGGTTGTTTTCCCTTTTGATTCGCAGCCTCCCTTTTAATCTTATTCTGTAGCTTATAGCACTCAGATTTAATGTGCCTTTTCTTCTTACAGAAGTTACAAGTTTTACCTCTGTTTGAAGACTTCGATCTACTCTTAGATTTACCACGAGGATTTCGTTCCTGTGTCCTACCACGATCATCATCAGCATTCCGATCTTGTCTCCCACGAACAATGAGACCCTCTCCTTGAGAGTCGGGTTTAACCACAAGATGCTCCATCTTATCATATGAGGTTAAAGAATCATAAACCTCATCAACTGTGAGAGACTTGTGGCTATATAAAATTGTGTCTCTAAAGGTTGAATAAGACGGGGGCAACGAACAAAGTAGAATCAACCCTAGATCTTCCTTATCATTGAATCTCCATGGCCTCCAAGTTTGAGAGAATTTCTTTAAACACTGTTAAGTGTTCGGGTACAGACGCACCTTCCTCCAAACGATGGGCATAAAGACGCTGCTTCATATGCAGCTTGCTTGTTAGAGTTTTCGACATACATATTTGTTCTAGCCTCTTCCATAATGCAATGGCGATCTTCTCTTTCATCACATCCTGCAAAATTTCGTTGGACAAATGCGATGTAATTGTGTTAACGCCTTTCGATCCTTACGCTTCTTCTCTCATCATCATTAATGTCAAGGCATCTTATCTATCCTAGCGAGGGCATCCTCCAGATCCATCTCGCAAGAAGCGCTTGCATCTTAATCTACCACAATGCAAATCTGGTGTTGCGATCCAACAGCGGAATTTCATACTTCAAAGACGCCATTACCGTGATCAAGATGAATAACCCAGAAGCTCAGATACCAATTTGTGAAAAAAATAAAAAATAAAATAAAATAAAGAACACACAAAATTTTACGTGGAAACCCTTTCGGGAAAAAACCACGGATAGAGGAGAAGAAAATTCACTATGTCGAAAATTTGAATCAATACAAGAAGTTTATAGGCTTGCAAAGCCATATTCTAGTAGGATTGAAACACCTTATTCTAATCAATATAAAATAGATGGAGTTTAATAAGGTTTAAAAATCTTATTCTAAAATAAAATAAAAGAAGTCTAGTTCTATATGGATTTTACTTTTATTTTATTTTCCATCGTATTTTATTTAAAATAAGAATTTGGGTCACTTAATTCTAACAAGATTAAATAGACATAATATTTAAATATTAAAGGCTAAATTTATTATTATAACAACAAAAAATAAGATAATGGGATGAAAAATGTTAATTGCTTTAATCGTTTAGTTTCTAAATTAAAAATACTAAATTATTTGATTCTTTTTGAAAGACCAATTTACTTAATATTAAAATTGAGAAAAATAAAAAGGTTTTTTTCACGTTTTAATCAATTAATTAACACTAATAATTCGACCTTTATTTTTCAGTTAATATAAATAGAAGTACTTAAAGTTGACAACTTGTACTTGGTATCTAAATTTTTTGATTTAATACCTAAACTTGAAATCCACGAGTTAACTTAATATTTCTTTATGTACCGATTAACATTATTAAAATATGTTGACGTGACACTAATAACTAATAGCATAATAACATATGATAGTCTCACATTTTAAAATATAAAAGTTAAATACCAAAAAAATAAATTACCAAGTTTAGATATCTTTGTATATATTAACTCGTATAACCATATAAAACTATTTTTAATTTATAAATCAGCTGTAGCGGCTTAGTTGTACTCTAAGCCTATGATTACTAAATTAGATAAAAAGTAAAGAGAAAATTGACTAATAATCTTAAAAAATGAATCGCTTTCTCATCATCTATAATTAACTTTCTTAATTTGTCTGTTTCATTTAACGCAACACAAACTAGCATAATTACACTTTTTTATTTTAATTGCTTTGAATTATATCTTCACACTTTTTAGTGATAAACATGTCAATTTTATTATTATTTTTGCATATATATTAAAAGGTATGGTACACTAATTTTATAAAAAATTAATTTAACATTTTATTTTATTTTTTATTTTTAGTTCGTTTTTCTATCAAATCATTCAAAATGAATAAAAATTTAATATTTTTAACTTTATTAATATGGTATATACATTGATAACATTTAAATATTTAATTAATTTTTAAAATTTTAAAATTTAAAAGAAATTATTTTTAAAATTAAAATTATTAAAATTATTAAAAAATATAAAAATATTTTTAATGTTTTAAAGTTTTAAAATTAATTAAATATTAATATATCATTAACATAATAATTTACGTATTGGTCACGTCAATAAAATTAACAAATATTTATTTTTCTCATCAATTTTAAAATAATTTAATAAAAATATAAATTTAAAAATTAAAATAAACGAAAACATTAAATAAAAAATTAAAATAATTATTACTTTGTATTGCTAACTTTTACTACTTTTTATTTGAATTACTATTTTTAATAAATTATGTAATCCTTTATTAAATTAGCTACTAAAAGCTTCGACCAACAGGAGCATCGTATAGACCTGGCAGTTGAAGAAAAGATGTTTTGTCTGAGTTTGTCTTTGTCTCACTATTTTCATATAAAATATAGAGTCTTCCACTCCACTACAAAGGTATAAGTCCCACTACTCTCACTTTATTATATATTAATCACTTTTCCTTATAAATTTCCCCCATTTCCAATCAGACAACTAAAAGGGATTCGTCCCCATGGCGGCAACCGGACCTTCTCTGTTTGTCGCCAGTACGTTAGTGACGTCAATGGCCGGAAACTCGGGGAGGAACCGGTGCTTAAGCTCATTTCGAGCGATGGCGGTGTCTGCAGATCAGAAATCGTCACCGGCGACGGTTTCAACGAGGTCAACGGAGAACGGAAGATGGTTGGAAGAGAAGAATAGGAAGGGAAGGAAGGAAGAAGAAGAGTTAACATCGAATATTTACTCGAATCCTCAGGAAATAACCGACGAGAAAGGAAAAACGTTGAGAGAATATTTCCAAGAGTGCAAAGATTTGATGATCCAATCAAAGGCAGGGCCGCCACGGTGGTTTACTCCTTTGGAGTGCGGGTCCCATGCTCCTGATTCTCCTCTCCTCCTCTTTTTGCCTGGTTTGAATTTCTTTTTTCATTTTTTTTTTGGAGTTTTTGATAAGGAAATCATAGCTAGCTTTTGACATTAACTTTATAGTAAAGTTATCAACTTTTTGAAAATGAAATTCATAGTTATCAACTTTTTTTTTTTTCATTTTTATTAAATTTGAACGTTAATACAGGGATTGATGGCATGGGGCTTGGACTTTTTAAACATCATCATAAACTGGGAAAGTAAGTGACACTTTTACTCTCTTTTTTTTTAAGTGAACTTTTTTTCTGAAGTTGAATTGAATTTGATTTTTTTTTTTAAAAATTATTGAATGAAGGATTTTCGAAATTTGGTGTTTGCATATTCCAGTATCGGATAAAACATCATTTACAGGTAAAGATCCGGCCTTCTATGCATATGTTGAAAGCATATATGCCTAATCCTATGTACTTTCTGTCTTTAACTTTTCAACATAATATAAAGCATTATCATTACTTAATGACAAATCTTACCAAGTAAATCCAAACTAACTTTACTACCCTTTATTTAAAGTTTTTGATTCATGTTGAAATTTTTCTTATTTGTATCAACTTGATTATTTCAGGTACTTTGGTAAATAGCTTGTAAATGGCTCAGGATTTGATTTTTGAAAAAGTACTAAGCAAAAAGCTAATGCCAAGTTGATCATAGTGTCTCTTTATATATAAAAAGGAACATTAATATCCTGTTTTAGTATTGTTTCGTTTTGATTCTGTTCTATTTGCATAATTCGTTTATTTTCCTTCCTTAGATCTAGTGAAGCTGGTTGAAAGAACAGTAAGGTCCGAATACAAGAGATCACCAGACCGACCAATTTATATTGTTGGAGAGTCTCTTGGAGCATGCATTGCCTTAGATGTTGCTGCTCGTAACCCTGACGTTGATCTTGTGCTAATTTTGGCCAATCCAGGTGCAAACTTATGCTGTTATAATCCTGTCCAATATAAAAATAGGATTGATTTTGGAACCTGAACATAACAGATTTTACTTGTAAAGGAATAGTAAGAGGTGGATGCAACAGAGATGATAAAATGTACTTTAAACCCCTGAAAACTGGCTAAAGAGTGATGTTGATCGTTGCAATAAAATTAATAGTGTTTGCTGTCTCGCTTATGTTCTGTTTGCAGCTACATCATTTAGCAGGTCACAATTACAATCTCTAATACCTGTACTGCAAGTCATGCCTGATCAACTCTCATTGTACCTCCCTTACATGCTGAACCTGGTATCAGGTTTGGAGGCTTTTCTTTAAATTCCAGTTTGTTGGCCTTGATACTTACCTGAGGCTGAGGTGTTTAACTTGTTCTATTTAGTCTAACAGCCTTAAAAGCATAATGTTAATGACTTTTTGTTGAAAACGAATAAAATAACAATATTTTAGCATCACTTTTGGTGGATCTATTATTCTTATTGCTGATCAGAAATAATTAAGAATGTTGGTGAGATGTGAGCAATGGTATCTGTTTAGGTGATCCTTTGAGGATGGCCTTCGAAAATGTGGCAAAGGGACTTATGCCACACCAAATTGTTGGAGAGCTAACACAGGATCTGGTTGCAATGTCGTCTTATCTCTCTGTAAGATTCAGTTATGAAGCATTAATGCTGGAATTACTATTTCAGTTGACATTTTTTGTGTTACTTCCACATCTGCATTATTTTGTTGCCAAAATATATATGGAGATGATAGTTTGAATATGCTTTTATATTTGAGGATACAACTTTTCATTCATAGAAAAGATAATAGCTTCACATAGTTTATGATGCTCATGCAATGTATTTCACCTAATTTATTTTCATTTTGGTGCAAAAAGAATTGACAATTTAAGTCTCAGGTTCTGGCTGACATGTTACCCAGGGAAACACTTCTCTGGAAGCTACAAATGCTTAAATCTGCTTCTTCATCTGCTAATTCACATCTCCATGCTGTAAAAAATCAAGCATTGTTGCTTTGCAGGTCCTTAATTAGTCATCAACTCCATCCATTGATCTTTTTGTTAATATTCTTGCCTAGTTTATGGCCCCTATTGTGATAATGGCTGGTATTTTCTATTTTTTGTTATAGTGGGAAGGATCAGTTGTTTCCCAGTGAAGAGGAAGCTCAAAGACTGTACCACATGTTGCCTAAATGTGAGAAACGTGTGTTTGAAGAAAGCGGCCATTTTCTCTTCTTAGTAGGACTCTCTCTCTCTCTCTCTCTCACACACACACACACACACGCGCGTTCTGTAAATAATCAGCAGCATGAAAATGCTTTTGATGGAAAAGTAATTTGGGTAAGAAAGAGGTTAAATAAAACTGAAGACTAACTAAGATGAATAAATATCATTTGTTTACATTGTAATGCAGGGTCTTGAAACAATATTTTGCTTGAAATATCATTTCTCAACCCATTCTGAAAATGCATCATATTTTTGCTCATTCATCGCAGGAATATGGTTTTGATTTGGTAACAGCCATCAAGGGTGCTAGTTTCTATCGTCATGGAAAATACCTTGACTACGTGTCAGATTACATACCACCCACACCTTATGAATTCAAGAAAATATATGAATCAAACAGGTAATATATCCTATGGCAAAACTTTCATGCAAATTGCATTAACAGGAATAAACCATGGGTGAGTCTAATTGGAAGAATGACATTTTGTTTGTCTGGGGTATATAAAAGTTGATGGTTGGAATTGTTTGTTCTATAAGTATTTACTTTTATTTGTATAGTATTTATGTATATGTTTTTATATTGGTAAAACATAAGAAGATATTTAATTAAAGTATATATACCCCAGGATTCAATGCCAGGATCTGTTACTGTGGATCCCTATGTTTTTGCTTGATGCGGATATGATCACAGTGGCAGTTCCCAATTATAGTATATTTTTCGCTGTGTAAGCACATTAACATTTAATACTAACTACAAAGTATTGTTATTCCTAGATGGGTACTTGCTGTTACTAGTCCGGTGATGCTCTCAACTTTAGAGGATGGCAAAGTGGTGAGAGGCCTGGCTGGAATACCCTCAGAAGGACCAGTCTTGTATGTTGGGTATCACATGTTACTGGGATTTGAATTGGCTCCCCTAGTGCTTCAGTTTCTTATGGAGAGAAATATTCTTTTGCGAGGGATAGCCCATCCGATGATGTTTACTAGGGCCAAAGAAGGCAGAATGCTTGATCTAGGTTCATTTGACACATATAGACTAATGGGTGCAGTTCCTGTGTCTGGATCCAACTTCTATAAACTTTTATCTTCAAAGTCTCATGCCTTGCTGTATCCTGGAGGTGTTCGTGAGGCTCTTCATAGGAAGGTAGTTTACATAACACTTCATAAGGACATTTTCTATCTGAAAATAGATCTAATGCTCGGCTTGATCAAAGTTCAGGCTTCTAATACAAAATTGAAAATTCAACAATTGTACTTGTACCATATCTTTAATTTCCTCATACATACAAGTTCGATGCATCTGTTATGAATTAAAATTAGTGACTGTGATGGGGTAGATAGACTTTGAAGATAAAGTGCTGATGAACTTGCCATTTGTTTGTGTTCATTGCAAATCACCAATGCTGGATGAATTTCTTAAGATTTGAAGGGCTAAGATACTCGGCAATGCTGAACTATACATTTTTTTTTCAGGGAGAAGAATACAAGTTATTCTGGCCGGAACAGTCGGAGTTTGTGAGGATGGCATCTAGATTTGGAGCCAAAATTGTACCTTTTGGCGTGGTAGGAGAAGATGATGTTGGTGAGGTGAGCCTGACACATTTATTGCACCATATGCAGAACTTTCTAAGGCTAGTGTCTATAGTAGCCTATTATTTTGGAGCATATGAAGCATTTGGTCTTCTAGAGCAATTCTAGTTAAACAATTTTTTCAATTCATCCTTGTCAATGTGTCCCTGCATATCTGAGCTTATTATAAATATGGCATGTATGTAAATTTCCTAATAGTTATGATATATCTATCATATTGATTAAAAATATTGTCTATATTAATACATATTTAACATTTGAATTTTTTTTTACATAAAACAATTAGTTAGAAAAGTTTAATTTACTTAAAATTTGGCATTTTCGATCTAATATTAATGTAACATGAAATATGTGGGTTCGATTGTAAAATAATAACAGTATAGTGTGTATGTATATACAAGCACATTGCTCATATGGATTTTTGCACAATTCCTGTTGTCAGCTCGTTTTTGACTACAATGATCAAATGCAAATCCCTTCATTGAGGACGTTCATAAAAGAGCTCACAGAAGAGGTTGTGCACTTGAGGTACCAATTCTATCCACTTATCTGATAAGTTTTCTATAATTGCTATAAATTCTTCCCATTGCACAATTCTCTGGTTGGTTTCCTTAAAATTTTGGAATGGTAGGATTGATGCCAGTGGCGAAGTGTCGAACCAAGATGTCTACCTTCCCGGAGTTGTTCCTAAATTGCCAGGCCGATTTTATTATTATTTTGGGAAACCTATTGAAACAAAAGGTACTGTCTTTCTACAACTATATTGTTTTTATATGTATCATGATTGACACAATTAATGTATGTTTTGAAGAAAGGAAAGAAGAGCTAAGAAACAGGGAGAGAGCTCATGAAGTATATTTGCATGTGAAGACAGAGGTTGAGAAATGCATAGCCTACTTGAAGGAAAAAAGAGAAGAAGATCCCTACAGGAATTTAATGACTCGGTTGGTGTACCAGGCCATGCATGGCTTCAAAGCTCAAGTCCCGACATTTGAGCTTTGATGCACAGTATATATAAAGGTTCATATTGGGTTTTCTCCTTACAAGGTTTGGCAATAAAAGCTGCATTGTTACATGTCAAGAAAACACACTATATATAAGCTATAGACAATATCAAAGAAAGGAATGGTCTACTTTTCCTTGCTTTTGTGGGGATGGGTGACTTTTTGTTATACCTATTCACTATTGGCTTTGATTAACTCAATTGATTATATAATAATTGATATATTATGTGTCCTTAAAGGTGTATGTATATTATTATTTGTAATATAATATGTATTGAATATAATTATATCACATTAATGTTCATGTGTGGCTTCGTTATAGAAGAGGGTCAATGGCAGCATTGTGGCCTTTGTAGCGAAAGTTGGAATCGAGAGGTTGAGTATGTTTGAGGCACGATGGTGGTCATGAAGTTTCTGTCGTCGTGTGATTGTTGTGTTTCTCTTGTATTGTCATTTATTTATTGCTTTGATTGCTCTGTAGCTTTTGCTGGCTTAGTGCACCTGCACATGTTTTGTTTATTCTCTCTTAATTGAATAAAATGACTTTGCTTAGAAAAGTAATTAAATTAATTTTATGTTATGAAATAAATAATAAATAGAATGTTTTTCCAAAGTCTCTATTTATAGATGTAAGAAATATAAATGAAATAAAAGTAGACTTTTGTTGAGTCATATTTCTCGTATCATATTGATAGGAATGTTGGGGTATTTATACATGTGGATATAAGTATTATTACAGCTCATAGTGTGGACCTATTATTTTGTTTTGATCTTATTGCCTCCGGTACTAACATTTTCTACCCCTAGTATTGACATTATTTGTGGACTCTAGGTTTGCTTGGCACATAATTATGGAGCACACGGTCCTTTCTGCTTTTGGGTTGGCGTTCTAGGCTGGCTTCGTAGCTACTGGACGTGTGTCTGGATTGCTGCAAGTGAGATTGCGGTTTTCTTTAAGTTCTTGCGAGCTGGGTTTATAACTTTGCCTTGCGAGCTAAATCCGTGGGCTGATCTTGCGACCTTAACCTGTAGGCTTCCCGTAACTTTGCCTTGCGAGCTGGATTTGTGAGCTAATCCTGCGACCTTACTCTGTAGGCTCGCTCAAGGTTCCCTCGAGATAGATTTGTAGCTTTGTTTTGCGAGCTTGATCGCCTTATTGTCTTCTCGTGGTCAGGTCGTAGGTCATGGGTCGTGGGTCGGAGGCTTGGATCCTTTTTAGGACTCGAGTCTCAGGTTATTGGCGTATAACAATCTACTCCCCCTCAAGTGGGCCTAAGGAGTGTCATACAGTGGTGCTCCTTAGGTCCATCATATCAGGATTAAATGCAGCTTGTTAGGTACACTACGAACTGTGATGCATAATGGTCACTGTACAACGTACGTGAGTGGTTTTCGCGTGTTTATATCTGATCGTTGAAAATTGAAACGTTTTCGTTTGTACACATATGGGCCGTTGATAACCCTCGGTCATACGAATCGTCTAATAGGCAGGAAGGGAACTTTTTTAAAAAGATATTCTTCTGAACCCTAAATCCTCTATTTTTAGTGTTTTCTGCAATCAAAATAAAGGTAATTTTCAAAGACTTTGATTTTTCTTTTAAAACTTTTGTTTCCTTCTCTTGTCGAAGCATGGTGAGGATGAGAGGAGCTGATAACTGCATCACCTTAGTCTATTGGTCATCTTCAATTCTGGTGACAGAGATGTTACGTATGCACCACTAAACGGGAGGAGTTAGAACGAGTCCTTTCGGTGCGGGAAAAGAACTTTCTAATTTTACGTATGAGTTCTCCCTTTTAGAGGGGTTATATCGACTATGTAAGACCATCGAGGATAGCTTTCTGCTTCTATTGCATGCGTTGGAGGTTGAGTTTCATTTACTGTTGCACCTTTTCTTTTGCAGCCTTCTGAATAACTACAACATTGCTTTCGGGCTTTTCTCGATGACTCGCAATGGCGTATTTTCTCGACTGTAGTTAGGGATGTGAGATACCTATGCTCGCAGTTTTTCAACATTTGTATCAGTTGAAGGGTCGTGGTTCGAAAGATTCGACGGGGTTCTACTTCTCTCATTGCAAGAAATTGCAAACAATTATTTGAAATCATTATTCTAAACTTCATCTAAACCGAGGAAAGTGCATTTGAGTTCGTAATATACTTGGTGAGAATTTCAAATTTACCATTAAATGATCTTTACCCAGTAAGGACATATGTGTGTTTCAACGAAGCCTTGCTATGGTGAAGCTGTTGCCCAGTTTCAGAGGCTTCGCATTGGTCGTCCTCTGACTCTAAAGACTCTCATCATAGCGATTAGATATTGTTTGGAGGGTTTTAGCCCTAATGGATGGAAGCCTAGTGACAATCAAGAGGTTGTTCAGTCAGTTAGTGCGTTACCTAATAGGGCTACCTAGCCTCATGACTTTTTCGATCAATTAGGTCAGATACTATTGGGTCATATGGCGGAGCCATTTAACTTATTCTATCACTTCTACAAGATGAAGCTTCGTCCATTTGTTGTTGCTGAGTTCGCACAAGGGGGTTGTTGGGTCAAATATTAATTTGTTAACTGCTCTCACTGATCCCAGGGTTATTACTAGTGCAAGAATTGATTAGGGCTCCAAGGATATTTCAAGTGGGACTAATAGTCTTTCTCGCGAGCTCAACAAGGAAATGGACATCGATTTCTTGGTCGGCGGTGCTTGCAATAAGCGTAAAACCTTTGCGGGGGCTATGCGTATTAACTCTGCAAGTGAAGAAAAAAGGAACAGTATATAGCAGAAGCGTCGTAGTAAAAAAAGAACAGATCCTGTTGAGGTTGTTGTTGGAGCTTCGAGTCCTTCTAGTTTTCTATCCGCGAACTTACCATCTTCTACTCCTACTGCTAGTTCGCCAATCATCGGTTGCTAATGATACCCATCCAGTTGTTGCTCGTTTTTCTCTTTCTGTGTCTGTCATTAGAAAAACGTTGATTGAGGGTAATGAAGGTTCATTTCCTTGGTGTGAGTATTTAAGCATGCAGGAGTACCCTTATAACCTTGACATTACAACCCTTAGATGGCAGGCCACAATGCCAGAAGCTATTAGGCCAAGCAGAGTGCAACTACCCCCAACATCAAGCTTGTGCTCGTCTCTACGATTTTTGCTTTATGAGGCCAATATGGTTGGGGTAAGGTATGTGGAGGCCTGTTAGAGGGAGCTCGCAGATATTAAGGTAAAGTTAGCGAACAACATCGTAAGGTGATGAAGGAAAATGAGATCATCATTAAGTAAAATGAAGATTTCATGGAGTGTCTTGCCATTGTGGAGACTAAAACGGAAGGGTTAGAGCGTGAGGTGGCCACTGAAAGGGAAAGTAAAAAGGCTCTGCAAGCTGATTTAGACAAGCTTACAGAAGAGCATGTAACCGAAACGGACAAGATTGTCCGAGAGTTTCAAGATCAAGTGGATGACACAATCAAGGAACATCTTTTGGTCTTTGAAGAATTTAAGAAAAAGACAACTTAAAATGTCTTAAGTTCTATTTCGAAGCTGAAGATGAACATTCTGCTCCACGCCCAGGTCACTGCTGGTCCTTTTGATGTTTGCAAAGTGGATCTTGATACTCTCGAGGGGGTGGATATGAGCTTGCTAGGCTTCGATATGTTATGTCCCTCAAGTGTTGCGTGAGACTCTTTTGTGTCTACTTGGAGGAGTTCTCCAAAATTTTATATAGAGGAGGATCTTACTGTGAATAAGGATGCGGTCCCCTCTATTGCAAACAATGATGTTATTCCTTCTGATTGTGTGCATCAAGGCATAGATAGAGATAACATGCATTGATTTATTGAATACTTTGTACCTTTTTGTTTTTAATCAGAATATGTTCTATTTTGTAGTAATTGTTTTTATGCGTTCGCGAATTTAGTCATTTTTATCGCACAACTATGCCGGTATTTATGAAGAACCTTCGAAGATCGCTAGCGTGATCTTTAACGAAAATTTTGAAAGGTAACACATATACATATACTTCACAAAAAATTCTGAAAGATAAGAAGTTGTGGATGTGAATTCGCTAGTTGTTTCATACTTTGAAAGATAACAAACTGAGAGTTTTGCTCTTGTTAACTGTTTTGGATGTTGGTGCTTTTCGTCTGCAAACCTTAATATGTTAGCTGGAAGCTTTACTCTAGCTAACTATTTTGGAGGTTGTAGTTTTTCACCTACGAACCTTAATATTACAATTAGGAGTTTTGCTCTTGCTAATTGTTTTAGAGGTTGCAACTTTTCACCTGCGGACCTTAATATTATAGCTAAGAGCTTTGCTCTTACTAACTGTTTTGGAGGTTGCGGCTATTTGTCTACGAATCTTAACATTATAGTTATGAGCTTTGCTCTCGTTAATTGTTTTGGAGGTTGTGGTTTTTCGCTTGCAAACCTTAATATGACAGTTGAGAGGTTTGCTCTCGCTAACTGTTTTAGAGGTTACAATTCTTCGCCTGCGAACCTTAATATGATAGCTAGGAGCTTTGCTTTTGCTCACTATTTTGGAGGTTGCAGCTTTTTTTCTATAAACCTTAATATCACACGAATGTTGTTGGGGAAAATTTTTCATTCATAGGGTAAAGAGTTATACATAGTATTTTTTGAGATGTCGGGCATTCTAAGTTTGCAGTACAACTGTGCCCTCCATTCTTGCTAGCTTATACGCTCTGTAACCTATTTTTTCTATCACTTTATATGGCCTTACCCACTTTGGAGCCATTTTTCCTCGTTTAGAAGCAGGTAGGCTATTGTTAGTATTTCTTAAGACGAGGTCGCCCACTTGGAACTGCTTGTTTCTGACCTTGGAATTATAGTAGTGAGCTACTTGTTAGGCGCGTACTACGTTTCTAACTTCAGTTACTTCTCTAAGTTCGTCAATTAGATTGAGGTTGAGTCTGAGAGCCTCTTGATTAGCTTTTTCATTGAAGTGTTGTGTTCTATACGACCTTAGACCAATTTTTGTAGGGGTTACAACTTTCACACCGTAGACCAGAAAGAAAGTTGTTTCTCTTGTCACGAGGCTTGTAGTTCGCAGGGCCCATAAGATTCTTGGTAGCTCTTCCAACCAAGCGCTTTTAGCCTCGCCCACTTTTTTTTGAAGGCTGTTAGAATTTTTTTGTTCATCGCTTCTACTTGCCCGTTGGTTTGTGGTGTTTTTACTAAAGCTCGAGCCAGAACTATTTGAAGGACAGTACATAATTTTTGAATCTTCCCTAAAATTATGTGCCATTGTCTGTGATGATTGTGCGAGGTATCCTAAACCTGCATATAAACGATTTCCAAAGAAAAGACTCCATCTATTTTTCTATGATGGTTGCCAAAGCTTCCATTTCAATCCATTGGGTAAAGTAGTCTACAGCCACTACAATGAAATTTTTTTATGCCATGGCTATTAAAAATGGACTAAGGATATCAACCCTCCAAGTTCCAAATGGCCATAGACTTGACATGGCTTGAGGGGTTCTGCAGGTTGTCGTTGGACTTTGGCATTTCTCTGGCAGGAATCACATATGCGAACTAACTTATGGGCGTCCTCCTAGACTGTAGGCCAGTAGTATGTTTGCCTAAAGATTTTCTGTTTAAGTAATCTGCCTCTTAAGTGATCTCCACAAATTTCTTCGTGGATCTCTCTCATAACGTACTCTGCTTTAGATGGCGATAAACACTGCAATAGTGGATGCGAAAACCCTTTTCTATACAGTACACTCTTCAAAAGGGTGTATCTATTAATTGTAAGATAAAACACATTATCTTAATTTATCATGTAATGAGCTTGCAGTATTCAAATATGCAATTTATATATTGGAAGTTCAACAAATATTTATGATTTGTGATGATGGTATACCTCGTAGCCTTACGTTGTAGTTTTACGAACTCTTTTCTATCTTGGTTGTCTTGCACGCCTTAGAGTGTATGGATTATTGGTGTCATCCATCCTCCTAAGCTATGCAAAGTACTTAGGGCGTGTTATAGCTCAGGGTTTCCCTATGCTTTAGCAGGATTTTTCCTCTTTCTTCAATGATAACAGAGGATGCTAATTTTGACAAAACGTTAACGCGTGCGTTGTCATTTCTCGAGAGCTATTTAGTTTGGGCTTTGTTGAATCCTGCGAGCAGGTGAGTTTCCATTGTATGATATTTTTTCAACACTGCTTCTTTTACGTCGTATTCACCATTCATTTGTTTTGCCACCAATTGCAAATTTGTATGGACAATTAGATCCTTTTGTTTCTAGTTGGTGTGCTAACTGTAATCCTGATACCAAGGCATCATACTCAGTAATGTTATTCAATGTTTGAAACCCAAACGACAATCCATACTGCCACTCGTTGCCACTTGGGTCGATTATGAGTGCTCCTGCCTTTGATTCTGTTTTGGCTGCAGAGCTATCAACGTAAACTAGCCAACTTTTTGAATTGTCAATTGTATGTGTAGTTATTGCGGTATTGACAGTTCTTTCGAAGGAACATTCCACTATGAAATCTGCCAGCACCTGTCACTTTATTGCAATTCACAGGGCAAAGTCAATCCCATATTTAGTGAGCTCAATACTCCACTTTGTTACCCTTCCCGAAGTATCTGTCTTGGATAGCACTTCTTTCATAAACTGATTAGTGATCATAACAATTGAATGGGCTTGGAAGTATTGTCGTAATTTACGAGTTGCAACAACTAGAGTATAGACTCCTTATTTTTGAGTACCTCAGTTCGCTATTTTGGAGCACCTTGTTGATATAATATCTCGGGAACTGGTGGACACCTTCTGATTTAACCAATACTAGTACAACTATCTCTTCTAAGGTTGCCAAGTATAGGAAGAGTGTTTCTCCTATCTGAAGCAATTTCAACAGTAGAAGGGAGGTGGGGTATAACTTTAGTTCCTCGAAGGCTGATTGGCATTCTTCTGTCCATGAGATGGAGGCTCTTAAAGCTTTGAAGAATGATAGACACTTGTCTGCCATCCTCGAGATAAATCTGTTCAGTGCTACTGTTTTCCCCTGAGACGTTGTATATCTTTTATTATCCATAGAGGGGATATTTCCATGATTTCTTAGATTTTCTTTGGGTTTACCTCTATTCCCCTTTCAAAAATCATAAAGCCTAAGAATCTATTAACTCTCACCCCAAAAGCACACTTCTCTGAGTTCAGTTTCATGCTGTGAGCTTTTAAGATTATGAATGTTTCTAATAAGCTCCGTACATACTCGCTCATGGATATCTATTTACTAACATATCATTGATGTAGACCTCGAGACTGTGGCCTATTTGGTCATTGAATATCCCATTTACCAATCTCTGATAGGTCGCGCTCGCGTTTTTTAGGCCGAAGGGTATAACCTTGTAGTAAAACAATCCCTCTTTCGTGATGAAGGCTATTTTTTTCTAGTCTTCTCTTTCCAAAAAGATCTGATTGTAACATGAGAAGACATCCATAAAGCTCATGAATTTGCGGCCCACTGAAGCATCCACCAAGAGACCGATCGAGGTTGGGGGGAAACTATCTTTGAGACATGCCTCATTGAGATTGGTGAAGTCGATACACATCCTCCTTTTACCGTTTGCTTTCTTCACATTACCATGTTTGAGACCCAATTTAGATATTCTACCTCCCGAATGAATCCTACTGATAACAGCTTGGTGACCTCCTGCCTCACTACTTCTATTACTTAAGGTGTGAACTTTTATCTCTTCTGCTTTAGTGGCTTCGCCTTTAGGAAAACGTTCAGCTTGTGCACAATCACTTGGGGGTGTACGTCCGACATGTCTACCTTGGACCAGGCAAAAGCATATGCATTTTTTATCAAACATCTGACCAACTTGTTCTTCTCTTTTTCTTTCAATGCTGAAGAAATTTTGATAGTTCTCTCTTCGTTGTTGTAAAATAGCTGCAAGGTCTCAGTATGCTCCACAGCTTCATGTTTTTTGCTCCTGTGCACATCTTTTACATCCAGACTATCCAAATTCAGAGCCTGACTTGCTAATTCAGCCTTTTGCGAACTCCGCCCCTCAGCCATAGGTTCTATTCTTGCTTGGCAGATAATATGTGACACTGCCTCGCAGTGCGCTGATCAGATCACAGGAATCCAACTCTAGTTTTTGCCGGGAACTTAATTTTCATACAGAATATTGCAATTATCATCCTTGCCATTCTCATTATCGGTCTTCCAAAAATGGCGTTGTATGGCATTAGGTGGTCCACTAAATAGAACTAAACGTACTTTGTGGTAGTGTGCTCGTCATCCCCTAAGATGAGAGGCAGGGTGATTGAGACTTTCACCTCGACTAAGTGGTTCTTAAAACCGTACAACAGGCCTGATCTGGACAATGCATGCTCTTTCAATCCCATTTTTTGGTATGCTTCCTAGGATAACATTTCCACTACACTTTCGCTGCCGACAAGTATCCTTTTGGCTTCAAAATCGACAACCGTAGCTGAGACTACCATCGGGTCATTTCCCTCTTCGTCGCATAACAACTTTTTATTGCCGCCACCAAACTTGATACTCTATTTTTCATGTCAGCACGACCTCTTGGGAGTACTAACTAACATCACACTCTACATGTGCGCCCTTCTTTTTGTGTTGGAACCTGCTTATTCGTCATATGTTCCTACGATCACATGGATGATGCCTTGAACCTTTTACTTGCTTTTGGGATTACCGCACAAGCTCTGACCCTACTACAAACTACTCTGATTCATGTATTCTATGAGTTCTTCATTTCAGATAGCTTCCTCTATGGCATCTTTTAGCGTGAAGTAATCTTTAGTCTTGTGCCCTATATCGTCATGGAAGGCACATCGATCTCTCGAGTTCACCCTTCTCCCGATGCTCCTTATTGGGGGTGGCTTGGGCGAGATGCCAAAGCTCTTAACCTGCCTAAGGATGTAAGTTCACGTAACGTTTAAGGGGGTGTAAGCCTCAAACCTTCCTTGGGGAGCGTATCTTCTGGTGTGCTCTTGCTGGGGTCTTTGGGGGTCCTGAGAGTATCACTTTGGGTTTGACTTCTTTGCGACTTGTTGTTTCTTACTCTCAGTGATTGGCTAGGGGGTCCTTTCTGTCTGCTAGGTCTTTCTCTGTTCTAGAACTGCTTATCTTTCCTTTAAGATGTGACACGTGATGCTCTCTTGATTTCTTTTGCTTCTGCAAATTTGTGAGCTCACTCATACAAATCAGTTAGACATTATGGTCTGTTATCCTCGAAGGAATATTGGACATGGTTGTTCTGCACTCCTATGATAAAGGCATCTATAGCCCACTAGTCCTCTAAGTTTTTTGTGTTTAGGGTTACCATATAAAATCTTTTTACATAACCCTAAAGGGACTTGCCTTCCCTTTGCTACACCGACATCAAGCCCATAGGCATGTTCATGATTGCCCTATGGGCCTTAAATCTGCCCATGAACATTTGACCCAATTGTGAAAAGTTTCAGACCGAACCTTGTAAAAGGGAGAGGTACCAATTCTTGGCACTTCCTTTGAGTGTTGTGGAAAAAGCTTTACACTTCGCTGCATCCAATGCTCCCAACACATTTATATAGTCGTTGTACTGTATTAGATGAGCTCGCAGGTCCTTTCTTCCCTCAAACATATCTTTTAGGACCATGAAGTCACGTGGTAAGCTTACTATCGCGATTTTAGTAGCTAGTAGGTTATTGGAATAGAATAACCAGTCCATGTCTTGTGATTTGTGATGTATCACCCGTATGTCCTTCTGCAGTTCATCTATCTTGCTTTGTTATTCTTTCGCTGAGGCTTCGTCTTGTGTGTTTATGTTGCCCTGCGAATAAGAGTTATCAGCATGCATCTTTTTTCGTAACCCCTCGTTCTATTTCAATAACTTCTATTAGAAGGCTTATTGCTCCATGAATAGTGCCTCTTGAGCAGCCATCTATTCCCTCATGAACTTTACTTGCTCCTGGATGATTAAGAACTACAGGGGGTGCCTCTTAGTTGAGAGGAAATGGTGGTCCCTGCAGGTAGAGAGGTTCAAATCCAAAGGGATGGAAGTTCTCCGATAAACTACATTGTCAAAGTTTTTTGGTCTGTCGGTGAACCACCCAATGAACAAATTTATTTCATCATGCTGGGTACCGAAACCTGACACTCTGGCCTGTCCTGATGATAATTTGATAGGGGGATTTTTATTTAGGTGAGCCATTTGTTTCCAGAAATAGAAAAACTTAATCAAACTCAGAAAAATCTAATGATCGGAAGTCTGTCCACGTTCATCGCACCAATTGTTGAGTAATATTTCTCTTATATCTTGTTGATAGGAATTTTGGGTTTCTATACATGCAGCTATAAGTACTATTACAGATCATAGCGTTGCCCCACTATTTTGTCTTGATTTTATTACCTTCGGTATTGACATTCTCTGCCCTTAGTATTAACATTCTTTACGGACTCTAGGTTTGCTGCATGTGCCTACGGAGTACGCAGTCTTTTCTGTTTTTGAGACTGGCGCTTTGGGTAGGCTTCGTACCTACTGGACACGTGTCTGGATGGCCTACGGAGTACGTGGTCCTTTTAGTGAGTTCTTTGGGCATATACGAAGTGAAACTGCGATCTTCCCTAGGTTCCTGCTAGTTGGATCCGTGGGCTGGTCTTGGGACCTTGCCCTGTGGGCTCACGCAAGGTTCCCACAAGCTGGATTGTAGCCTTGCTATGTGAGTTGGTTCACTTTGTTGTCTTCTCGTGGTCGGGTCATAGGTCAGAGGCTCAGATCCTTTCTAGGACTTGGGTCTCAGGTTATTGACATATAACAACTTTTAATAAATATTAAAGTATATCAAACTGATTTTGATCTTGATGAACATCCACTTAATAACAAAATATTTATAATACTCCCTTTTGGATGTCCATTGGTAGATAATGTGCCTCATAAAAACTTTATTAAAATAAAAATTCCATAGGAAAAAATATCTTAGTGAAGGAAAAAGAGTACACATATCTATATTACACATAAACATACTATCTCATTAAAAATTTTATCAAGAAAACCAATGGGATAAAACCTCGGTTAAGGGTACAACGAGTATTTACTTCTCGTCATGACAACATTACATAACATCTCATGTTTTACTATTCAATATTGAATACTAGCTTTTCAAAACACAATTTGAACAGATTTGGTAAATGTTTATGTAACCATTCTTCTGAAAGTCATGAATGAGGAAGAATTTTTGGGAAGTATATTTTGATCTCTTCAAGAGTTTCAACAATAATCATAACAAACTTTAATCATGATCCTTCTATAATAATACATAAATTCAATAAAAATTTACACAAACGTATTGAATACTTTTTCAAGAATTTCTACATGCTTTCAGCATTCTAAATCTTATTTTAAGACAAACTTCACTGTATAGTAATTCAAATAAAAAGCTGTAACAACAAACATTAGGCGCATGTCAAATCTTTCATGATTGCCATACTAATAAGATATCTAAAGATTATTGTGTCCACAAAAAAAAATTATATTTTCTCATTATCATTGCCAAAACTTAGCAAGAAATTTCATTTTTCTTATTTCATTTTTGCAAAACTTGCTTTGTATCACACTAGCTTTATACCTTTAGGTTTTTGAACTGTTGGTCCAAAATGAATTGTGTTTTTCCATTTTGGCTTCCATTTTGGCCAATTATTCTATGTCTATGTTTCTCGACTATTGGGAAATGTGCTCATATTATAGTAAACATGTAATTATTTTTTATGTATTTGAACGATGAATAAATAAATAAAGTTAATTTTACATTTCACTATTATGTATTTTGTGTTTTTGTCTTTCATGTTTTGCAAGCATAGTGAAATTGTGATAAGAAAATATTAGCTCATTGATTGTCTAAGTTCAAATTGATGATGTAACACCCCTAACTCGTGACCAACGCCGGTGTCGGACACGAGGGGTTAACGGCCAAACCCTCTCAAGATACCAACCAATTTGACATTACCAGTCAGGCTGGAAAACTGCGTCACCGTCTCCTTAAAAATCATATCTCCAGTTTCAAAACTCGGAAACTGGTTTCGTAAATTTTCCCTGAATTTAGACTCATATACCCATCCATGGATTTATTTTTAGAATTTTTGGTTGGGCCAATTGGTACAGTTTATTATTTAAAGTCACCCATGTTACAGGGACCGACTGCTCTGACCTTCGCGCGTTTCAACTTGAATATCTCTCTGTACAGGGCTTTAATACTGGTTCCGTTTGTTTCTAATGAAACTAGACTCAAAATGGAATCTCTAAATATAAGGCATGACTCCTAATTCTTTCTGGATAATTTATGGTAAATTTTCAAAGTCGCGACAGGGGACCCAGAAACCGTTCTGGCCCTGTCTCACGAGAACCTTAATATTTCTCAGTATACTGCTCATATGGTCGTTTCGTTTCATCCATATAAAAATAGATTCATCAAGTTTCAGTTCCATAATTTACTCACTATTTAATTCTACTTCTACTATTTTTAGTGATTTTTCAATCTCATCTCACTGCTGCTGTCCGCAACAGTTACTGCAGTAGACTATGCCAATTTCATGAATTTTTCCTTGGCCTTAATCATCCATCATACATGACACAAATTATGGCCACCTTATCAAAATTTGAGTTTCTATGACTCGTGGCTATAGGTTCTAGCATCCCACTCGACGACCACATAGGCCATTTTCACATGGCTTAAAGTTTACAACCCACAATTCGACAAAATATAATAGCCTATACATGCCAAATGTTCTTCAACAACAAAAACAATACCACAAGATTTCAGCCAGTGTGATGACTTCAACGACGGTCCCGATCACGCAAACAATACGAGTCCGAGAGACCTAAAATGGGTGACAAGAAAAACACCGAGTGAGTTTACAACTCAGTAAGTCATAAGCATTCATCAATCCACTGATAAAGTTACTACTACATGTACAACAAATGAGGCTAGGTACTCGTCCATATCGAATCTATACCATAATACCTCGGACCTTTCGGTCCAATCTCGTACCAATTCATACATCCACATTTCATATTCTACACAACAAGATAATCAAGCATTTTACACATTAACTCATTTTCCAGCACAACCATACAATTTCAATCATCACATAGATTTAAGGCTTACCAATTTCAACCCCAAGCATGAACGTATTCTCTATTCGTCATGAGCTCGAGGTACTTACCCGATCCGCTGTCCATACTCAATTCAATGGAGACACACCTCCATATATTTAAAAACGCACACACAGTGCTTACTACTCGATTTCGCACACTTAGTGCCACGTAATTTAAGCCCGCACACACAGTGCCATACCCTCCGAGCTCGCACACCCAGTGCCGTATTTTTCCAGCTTGCACACTTAGTGCCATATATTTCCAGCACGCACACTTAGTGCCGATCTCGTCACCGTACACACGTATTGCCCGCACACTTAGTGCCGAAAGCAAACTTTCTACACATTTCACTATTTCTTTTATATATATATATATCATCCCATTAAACACAATTGCATAAATTTTACAATCATTTGAGCAATATCAAATATATGCTTAATGACTTACCTTGTTTGGGGTAGAACGGTTCCAAATCGGCTACTCGTTTGCTTTCTCCTTTCCTTTGTCCAATCTAGTTCCCCTTTGCTCTTGAGCTAAATCAAACAATTTACCTCTCCATCAAACACAAACATACGACATTCACATGCATTATTATGGTTATTGCGAATACTTAACACAACTAAGCTGAAAATTTACTCAATCTCATCTTAATTTATTGCTACTTATTTATCAAAGTTTCCAATACAAGGTATTTAACACCTATGCCCATTTGTACCCCATATGGCGAATGCTTCATTCCTTACCCAATTAACCATCCAACAATTTTTCAGCCTCATTACCACCCTTTTCATGTCTAATTGTTTAAATACTCTCAAGCTCATTCACAAGTACTATTATACATCTCATTAAGCATTAATCATGTTGCAACATAAATTCTATAGCATGGCGAATACTCATGCACACACACATAACAACAAGAGCTCAATGGCACAAAATTTCCTTTTGTTAAACATTGAACTTACTCATTTCCATGCTTTCATCACAACAACATCAAAACACTCACCAAGGAAAACAACATGCATGGCCGAATTTTAACTCACCTAACAACTTAGTTTCGATTTGAGATTCAAGGAAAAATTTTGAACCAATCCTCTAAATCATGCAGGCATTTTCAAGAGTGGCATAAAACATACCTTCTTGTATCAAAACACCTTAGTCTAGTAAGCTCCCATGGCTGATTTTCTCAAGCTTTTTCCCCCCTTTCTTCTTAGTATATTCGGCCAAGCAAGGAGAAAATGAGGGAATGAACACCCATTTTTTTTTTCTTTCTTTCTTTGCTTTTGTTTCTCTCATGTACGGCAAGGGGGGGGGGAAGCATCCACACTCTTTTTTTTTTTGTTATCATCATTTTCTTTTTTCCATTTCTTTAATGCTAACTTTCTTATTTTATTGTTTCCTACATGCATCACTAGTCTAACATGTTGGAGACATGTTTCCACCCATAGCATGGCCGGCCATCATGCTTCATTTTGGCTAATTTGACATGCAAGGACAACACTTTCCCACATGTATTAATAGGCCACCTTACATTTGCCTAGCACATTTCTAAATTTTCTCACATAAGTCCTATTTGATAAAAATTCACTTACAATTAAAAAAATCCAAACATGAAATTTTCACACATGCATATATACATATAATGAGCATCAATTATGATGGTTAATTATTATTATGACTCGGTTTAGTGGTCCCGAAACCACTTTCCGGCTAGGGTCAATTTAGGGATGTCACAGATGATAAGTGGCATTGTAAGAATGCTTACATTGCGAGAAAGAAAACTTATTTCAATAGATAATTTAAACGAGTTTGTAATCCCGTAAAAGAATCAAAGTGAGCATTTTATTCAAATACTTAGAAAGATTATTATGTCGTCTACAATTCCAACTGAGGAGATGACTAGTCTTGGTTATTGGAGCAGTTGACTTTACGGGTAGAGACATAGATGTATTCATTGGAAAAAAGATACATTGGACTGATGAATTAATTCTGAATCCGTTTGTGAATTAATTCACTTATGACGTTTATGGTGTGATCTACCTAAATCCTGAGTTAGTCACTGACCATGCGTATATAACTTATGTGCTTTGATATAAGTGGAGGCATATACTCTAAAGATGATAGAACACATAGTCGGTATGTTGGGTACATGACTTGTGTATGGCCTAGAAAATATTATTGTATTTATTATTTAATTATTTATTTACAGAGAGAAAATAGGGGTGGGGAGATGAATGTAGATCAAATTCAAAGGTGGGTTTAATTATTTTTAAATTTTTTGGTAAAGTTGATAAATGGGTTCATAAACTGACAAACCCTAATTTGTTTTTATTTATTTATTTTACTATTAGGACTTTTTTTGGTGGCTTTACTAACAACAATGGAATTCATAGCTTGATTAAAGAGTTAACAATATCTTTTTATTGGCATTGTGTGGATTAATAAATATGGAATGTGGCCACGGGTTGCTTGTTCTCAAATGAGCAATTTATCATAATCATTTGTTGACAATAGTAATATTAATAATTAAGAAGACACAATTACTTAATGTAATTACTTAAGAAAAAGAGGAAAAAACTTTGTCAAATTTCTTTACCTTGTAATTTCAATTACTCAATGTAAGCATGATTTTTACTTGAAATTTTCATGAATTCTTAAGTACTTGAACATGATTAAACACTAGCCATTGGAGAATTAACTGGTTGGAAATTGTTTTGCCTCAGTTTCTCTCTACCAACGAATTTTGAAGGAGCAGTTAATCGACTAGCGTCATTTTTAAATTTCTTTGACGGAGACATTTGAGCAAGCTTGAATGACCCTATTTTGTTATAGTCTCGAAATTTTGAATCTGACTTTCATTTGCTTTTACAAATTTCTTCAACTACAAATTCTAGTAACTTTAATGCTGCTACAGCCATACGGATATTTCATTCAACCCATCTTCAAATATAATACACATTTCCTCCTCGTTTCATACGATGTTACGAGCATATTAGCTTAACTACACAAATTCACGTTCATACTCAGCTATAGTCCTATTTCCTTGTTTTAACTCGAGAAACTCTTTCTTTTTCCGGTCAATAAACAGCCGGTTAACATACTTTTTCTTGAACTCATTCTGAAAGAAGTCCCAGTTAACACGATCATTCAATTTCATTGTGCTCAAAGTATCCCACCATAGATACACTTCATCTTTCAGTAAGGATACCGCACATCTCAAACAATCTTCAAGGGTGCACAACAATTCTGCAAAAACTCCGTTTGCATTCATTAGTCAATACTCAGCATTTGAAGGATTATCATCTATCGTATGACTGAATTCCTCCGCTCTACATTTTTGAATTTATCTACTTATACTCAGGTAACCGTCACAGGTATAGGGTTTCAAGTATTTAGGGGTGCTGGAGGATGCACAATAGTGGATGAATGTGGTAGAGTTGCAAGATTTGCTTGCTTGAACTCGTTGCACCACTGATTCATCATTCCAAGAAATACATTATTCATCTCCTCACCAACGAATTATGGAATAGACACACTATTACTTGCTCTAGGATTCGAAGCTTGAACATTACTTTCAGTTTCATTAACTATAGGTCGATTCGATTCAGCTGACATCATGAATCTATAAGAAAATACAATGTTAGAACATATCAAAAGGATCACACTATCATAGGGTATATGTGGCATGTATATACTAAACTTTACTCCACTACGTTAGTCCTAGAATCAACTAAACCGTAGCTCTAATACCACTAAATGTAACAACCATAACCTGTACCCGTCGTCGAAATAGGGTTACAAAGTATTACGATACAAGCAGAACATTAAAACATTCATTTAATAAATCATTGCAAACATAATCTAATTACATTCAATCATATACATAACGCCCCTTAATCGAGCCCTTCAGACCCTAGAATTAACTTAGAAACAATTCGGGACTAAATTAAAAACAATTGGAGAGTTCATGAAAAATTTAGAAAATTTGGACTGCAGAGGTCACACGGATGAGTCATACGCCTATGTCTCAGGTCATGTAACGATCGAAATAGGGACGCACAACTATGTCCTAGCCCGTGTTCTCACCTGTGTAACTCTTTGAGTTGGGTCACACGGCCAAGTCACTCGCCCGTGTAACAACCTGACTTGCATGCTTTAAAACCTACAGGGGACACACAGCCGTGTCGCCCAGCTGAGTCACATGTCCGTGTCTCAGGTCGTGTGGACATGAATTTGCCTAAAAACAAGCCATTTCTATCACCAATTCAAGCAACCATCTAAAGGCATTAATAACACCTAATCAAAGCATCAAAACTTGACGTAAACCAACATGAAATGACCAATTCAAAAGTTCAAAACCATTCAACCAATATACCATACAAGGCACCTCAATTTCAAACATACAAACTTACCAAAACATGCATATCTTGATCACATTTCTACTATTAAACATAACTCAACTTTTACCAAATCATACCTCAAATGGTTACTAACACTTCAACACCTTATCATTTGAGCCATACTTATCATACATCATAAGTATGAAAATAACAAAAATAACCAACATTAAATGGTACCAAAATAACTTGTACATGCCAATGATATGTGGATTCATGTAAGATCATGTCTGGGACATGGCATTGGTACTTTATTTGGTGTATGATAATCCCGAGCGTCTTTTAGTATTCCGGGTGGTTCAATGGGCCATTCAAGATTTTGGGTTAAGAGGTGGAGTGATATGAGTAAGAATGTATGGTACATGTATGCACGTGAATCCCATGAGTATTGAACTTGATTTATGATGGAAAATTTAGCATGAGTAGAAATGAGTAAGATAAGTATGATGTTTAATGACATTTAATGTCAATTCTGACTATGTTCATGTGTGTAATATGATATTGTGGTGATGATTGATAACATGTTTAACAGCATATCTTGACTTATGTTGTTTATTATTTACATGCAACTTACTAAGCTTTATGCTTACCCTTCTCTCTTTTCCCTTTTCTTTTAGCATCGCCAAGCTAGCTCTGGGATTGTGGAAGTTGGAGCTTGAGTCACACTATCAACAAATCTTTTGGGGTATATTTGGTTTAATGCTTTTAAGTATGGCATGTATAGGGGACTTAACATTTTGTTATATGTGTCATATTTGTTAGCCAAAGTGATGGATCCTTTTGGCATACTATTCCATTTTGTATATGACTCATTTTGATTATTGGGTTGAAATCCCTAAATATTGATACATGCATGGGATGTGTTATTATTCGTCTGGTGTGTGCTAAATTGGTTGCTATCAATGATTGATAAAAGGTGGAATTCATGTTTGATGGATAAATGATACCAACTAGCATAGTCATAATATGAACAAAGGTAAAGAAATGAAATGACTGAATTTGTCAAGTGGAGAGTTTTAAACATGTATACTTTGATATGTGAATGTCATGCATGACGTAAAGTTTTGGAGGTCTAAGTAACCCAACCATTGCCTAATTTATCACCATTGGCATGTGAGTGTGTTTGTGTTGTTGTGGGTGACAAGAGGGCTTGGAAATTAGCCTCAAAATTTGTCCACATGATCAGCCCCATGGCATGTAGTCTGGCCGTGTGTCCCCTACACCCTAATTTTACAAGTCAATATGCATGGTAGTAAACACACGGGTAAAGACACGACCGTGTGTCTCAGCCATGTGGAGGGCACGGCCTTAGGACATGAGCGTGTGCCTAGGCCGTGTGAAGTCTTCACCTTAAATGGGAAAATTAAATTTGCCACACGGCCAAGCACACGGGCGTGTGACTCGGTCGTGTGACCCTTAATTGATGCTGACGACATAAATAAAGAGTTACACAGCCTGGGGACACGGGCGTCTCAAGGGTGCACATGAGCGTGTCCTTATGTCCACATTGGTGTGTGACCCTATTTTATGAATTTTTTTCTAAAGTTTATGGTTTAGTCCCAAACCGCCCATGATGTATGTTTTGGGCCTCGTAGGCCCATATAAGGGATGATATGCATGTTTTTGAATAAATTTTAAATTTCAACAAAATTTTATGTTCAGTTTTACATAGTAGTAAATGTTCAAGTCTGGTAATGCCTCGTATCCTATCCCGGTGTTGGGCACGGGTAGGGGGTGTAACACCCCCTACCCGTGTCTGACACCGGGCCAAGATACGAGGCATTATCGGGCTTAAACGCAATCAATCATAAAAACCCGACCATAAAATTTCATTCATATTTCGAAACATTCAATCACATGTACATAGTCCCTTATTTGGGTTTACGAAACCAAACATACTTTAGAAGGGGTTCGGGACTAAACCGAGAACCTCCGAAAGTTTTACATCACTTAGAAATTTTTTTCATGTTTTGGAGAGTCACACGCCCGTGTGGCTCTGGACACGCCCTTGTCCTCAACCCATGTAACTCTCTATTTATGATGTCAGCAAACAAATAAGGGTCACACGGCCAAGTGACACGCCCGTGTGCTAGACCGTGTCTTCCACATGGCTGAGAAACACGGCCGTGTCTCTGCCCGCATGGCCAACACATAGGCTATTTTTCAAGCCTTTTTTTCACCCTTTACATGCACAAACAAAAACATGGATCCAAAAGCATTTAACATCCTCAATGCTGCAGACATTTCATTTACTTATCAACATACATGTGTTACACATTCTCACATTAAACCAAGTCTAGTCACACCGTATCTTATTCATTTGGGTTTATCAAATACCTTACTACTTATACCTTTATACCATAGTTATCTTCATGTCCATTTAATTCTGACTTATCAGCAAGCATACACCTTCTAGCCAATTCATATCTTTATATAGTATCCACATTTCACATGCATAAAACAATATGCTTGACTAAGACATTCCACACCAATTCCATATTCAATTTAACATTATTACTATTTCTCACTTTATGCCATTGTACCATAGTTACCAAACTATCCACCAAATGTCCATGTTCAAGGCATTATCATTTTATTTCCATATTACACATTTAATTCATGATCATGACCACATCGATTGGTTATAAAACATACATTCAACACACATGACATATTACCAACCATGCACGGCAAACAAACATATTCACATCAAAATTATTAAACATAACATGAATAGCTAGATTTAAAAGCCATAATCAATAGCTCAATATAGGCCAATACATTTGGAAAAATTATATTAACACATGTTATAAAACTAGGTCCCTATACATGCCACTCACTTGATATTTCTAACATATGTATCAATACTCCATAGATATTGGCTTGATAGTGTGAAGCTGCCTCCGACGATCTCAAACCACAACTCGGCCTGAGAACACTAAGGAAATGGAAAGGAGGGAGTAAGCTTTACACTTAGTAAGCTCGCATGAAAAATAATAAGCAATGTATTAATATGCTATTTTCAAATTCTTTCTATTTATTCAAAGTCCAGTCAAGCTATTTTCTAGAGTCACAGTCACTAAATTATTTATATCTGGAGCTATGAAACTCCAAATTAAGATCATCTAATTTACCCTAAAACTAGACTCACATATCTTCTTACCATAAAATTTTCAGAATTTTTGGTCTAGCAAATAAGTATATTTTATTCTTTAAAGTCTCCCCTGTTTCGCTATTTGACAGCTTTGACCTTTCTTCACTAATATTTATTTATCTATTAGTACAGGATTTGAATCTTTTTCTTGTCTGATTCTCTTGAGAATAGACTCATTAAGGACTTCCCTTGAAAATAGACTCATTAAGGACTTACTCATATAAATTATAACCCATAATTATTTTTTTACAATTTCTAGTGCTTTTCCCAAGTCAGAATAAGGGATTCCGAACTCATTCTGACTCTGTCTCACAAAAATTCAAATATCTCATAATATTAAATTATTTTGCTTATACCATTTGTTCTATGTGAAACTATACTAAATACGCTTTCATTTTATATTTAATTAAGCCTTTAACTCGACTTCCACAATTTTTAATGGATTTTCAAAGTCAGACTATTGCTGCTATTCAAACAGTTTTAGAGCAACAAAATGATAATCATCATAAGATTGCCATAAAAATTATTCTCATATGTATTACTCATTTATTTGCTTTCTTACCACAAGTCCATTTTACTTCCCACGTCCAACACATGTTCGTGGGTTTCGAGTACCTACCTATGCTATCTCTTAGCACCACCACTAGTCCATACATGACAATCATATCCATCATAATAGTATCTCATATCATAAATAAGTTTGTCATGGAAAAAACCCCTTTTTATTCATTTCTCATATCAATCCCATTGAATTTTCTTGGAAATTTCGATGGATATCCCATGTACCGTCAAATAGTACATATGATCATTTCAAGTACGCACTTCAGCGAACCTCGCATCTTACGGCGGGATTACCAGTCCAAGCTAAATCCTCTGTAGTATAAACTCATAGAGTAAATGTCGGGATTACCAGTCCAGGCTAAATCCCCTGTAACGACAATTACTCTCATGAGCTCGGATCTAAATTACCAGTCCAGGATAAATTCAGACCCTAATCGGATTACTCGTCCGAGCTAAATCCACATTGCACATATATTCTTCGGGAGGCTAGATCACTTTAGGAACACCTGTCCGAGCTAGATCCTTTAATCGTCAATTCCTTTTTATGGATCCATCGAATATTCCTTTCATTCAATCGAGGTTTTCACTTTTCATCAAGTATATTAATATGCATAGATGACCTTGTAATGTACATTCAAACCAACTCAATTTCATGTTTATGAAACATTTAACCCTACAATAAAAATAACATAGCATCTTGTTTCCGTACAACTTACTCATTGCATTTAAAATGTCATGTTCCATCAAACTTCCATTAACATCAATTTCAACACAATCATAGCAATATATATTTCATGTATAACAATAATAACAATAATAACATGCTTATTAAATCACATGAACTTACCTCGAATACGAAAATGGTAAATTTATCAATTTAGTCCACAACCTTGTATTTTCCCGATTTAAGCTCGAATCTCGATTTCCTTGATCTATCATTTCACATGTAGCCCATTTAGGACTCAAATTATTCAAATTGATCCAAAAATCATATTTTGAAAAATAAAATTTTTACGCTAAACTTTATCAAAATTACACTTTTGCCCCTAGGCTCGTAAAATGAATTCTATTCAATTTCCTTGCATTTTAAGCCTAGCGGAATCATTTTCATAACTATAGAGAACTAAAATTCTCATCAAAACACCCTTTTATACCATTTTTACAACTTTTACAAAATGGTCATTTCGAACGTTTTCATCGAAAATCACTTAGTAAAAGTCATTTATTTAACACCAACATTCATTTTCTACCATTAGACATCAAAATGCATGCATGTCACACATGGTTCAATTTTTAAACATGAACACTAGCTCAAATAAATAGTAGAAATAACTAGATCTTGTTACGAGGATTTCAAAAACGTAAAAATCATTAAAAACGGGGCTAGAATAGACTTACAATCGAGATTAGAAGCTTGAAAAACCCTTTAAATGTCTTCTCCATGCAAGTTTTAGCCATGGGGTAGAATATGGACAAAAATTGGCTTTTAATTTGGTTTTTAATTACTAAATGACCAAAATGCCCCTAACTTAAAAATATTCTATTTCACGTATTTCATGTCCATTTTTGTCCAAACAATTAACCAATGGTATAATTACCATATAAGGACCTCCAATTTAAAATTTCATAACAATTGGACACCTCTAGCATGTAGAAATAAACTTTTACAGTTTTTACAATTTAGTCCTTTTGACTAAATTGAGTGCCCAAATGTCAAAATTTTCGAACGAAATTTTCACGAAATCATTCCCTGAAATTTTAGACCATAAAAATATAATAAAAATAAAATTTTTCCTCATCAAATTTATGGTCCCGAAACCACTGTTCCGACTAGGCCCAAAATCGGGATATTACATTTCTTCCCTCTTTAGGGATTTTCGTCCTCAAAAATCTTACCAGAAAAGTGGTTTTGGTTTTTCACTTAGTTTCTTCAATTCTATAATCGATGTCAAAGAATTTTCACTCAAGGCTGAACTTTTACTACATATCTCTTAAAATTCCACAAACAAGAATCATGAGCGGTTTTCGCTTTACAACACTTTCACTACAACTTAATCTCTATCAGAAAGTTCATGTATTCAAAAGTCCTATCCATACCATCATGTTACATATACATTCATACTTGAATCTTTTCCAAATTCGAATAGTGAAACTAGCTAGTTCATCCCAGCTTTATGCTCTCTATAATTTCACACGGTCCGATTATTTGTCAATTCAACTCTCGGTTACCTTTCATTTCAAAGCCTCCTTTGGCTTTCCAAAGAAATCACGATATGAAACTTGGATCTCAATCCGATTGGTAGAGACTAGTATTCCAAGAAATCCATCAATCATAAAGACACGAAATTCCTCGAACCTGATGAGCAAAAACTCAGTACCTACCAGCATGATTTACATATCTCATCAAATATTTAACAATAAGCTACATGACATTTTTCTCTTTCAAAGACAGGGATGATCTTAATAGGGCCTTAAAGATAACCCTTTCTCATTTTCCATCCTAATATCAATACTGGCAGAGATAACTCTAGTAGAATCTGATGCTCGACTTTAACCCCATTAACATTTCAAATATTCTTACATAAGGATCATACAATAACCATCTCATCATCTTTTAATACCCAAGTCATTTAATCTATAACAAACTTAGGTCTTTCTATGACATCAGATACTTTAAGCTATCACTTTTCTTGTTGTCTTAAAACACATCACCATTCAAACAACAATACATCATTGAAAATTAGGAAGCCTTTGCTCAACACAGACTAGACCAGTTCAAAGGCTTCGGTTAACAATATTCTCATCTATCCAAACTTTGCCAATCATGAATTTAGCCATTAATTTCACAAGACAAAAATTTTACCACTTAAGCCTTTGCCAATGTTAAATCCTTATACGGAAATTTATAAACATTTAAATACTAAGATCACTAGATTACCATGATCAAATCAGAAGCATAATCATACTTGATATATATATATCGTAAGCTAAAGGTCATACTTTAACTATAAGCCATGTTCGACAAGTTACCAGATAAAGATGACCAAAAATTCAAGATAAGGAAATCCATAACGGAGAAATACAGAATATAGAAATCCAACATAAAAAAATCCAAAACAAGAAAGTCCAATCACGATACCGTATCGAAAGGCTGAGAACAAAGTTCATAAAAAAATATGAAAGACCTCAATGGTTCCTTAGAGAAAAGAAATCCAGAAGAAAATATCATTCTGACCACCAAAGATAGTTGCAACAAGAACAATATACCTTCCTACATACATATCAGACAAATCAAATATTAGAAGAAACCGAATCATAGCATCATACGCACCTTTTTCATTTATTCCCAATAGACGGAAGGTAACAGAATACCAGAAAGAAATAGGATCATGTAGATTATGTACCAATCAGACTGACAATGCCTTTATCTATCATTAAGATCAGGGAACATTTCCACAATACAAAAATTCATCAGAGAATATACAACCACTACAAGAAATTTCCAGAAATCAATGGACTCATAGAGTGCCTTAAAAGAGACAGTCATCATTTGCTCACTATAATTATCATACTCATACATCTCACATTTTGAACATTATTCCTTTAACTATTTCCTGCATAAAAAATTCCATTTTATTCCTTCACTAAAAGAGATCAGCTCATGAGGGAATTTCAACTAATACATTTCTCGATGTCATACCAAGATAGATCGTTTTACCAAAATTAACCTTTTTCGCTAACTGTAATGTTGCGAAAATTAAACAATCGTTAGGTCAATCTGATATCTTTCTAGCTCAGTCTGTACTTATCAACCCATTCTCAATCACTAATCATGCTTATAACCATTCTATCACTGAACTCTTTGGTTTCTCACTTGGAAACTTATTCAACACAAATCTCAAGAAATTCTATTATAAAACACCATTTTGGTAAGAGGGAGGAGGGTTGTAGGGCCTCTGACTCGACTCTCATATACATATACATGTAACATAATTTTCATCATTATAGCAACATCATCACAATCATTTCATTCGTTTCGGGTAAACTAACTTTTATATTGATTTTACGCCCACTTTCCAGTTCTCTCATTTTAACAAGTATACTTATGCATGCATTCCATGTTTTTTAGATAACTTCACTTACCTATTCATTTAATCATACAAGTCATACACATGATATCATATAAGGGCCAACAAACATGGATAAGTTTATCACAATCTATACTTTTATCTCGTACACCATCATTTAGACATATCATTACAATCATATAAATCAGTCCAAGCAATTTAACACTTTTACTCAAGCTATACGAGCTTGCCAATCATAATCATCTAAACAGATATACATGAATATTCATCCCATTAATATTTTTGATAAGTTATCTAAACACATGCCTTTACCCGAGAAATTCAGCCACGTACATCATGGAATTATCAATTAATCACAGGTAAGCTCATTATGCCATATAATCCTTTTATCTCATTTCAATAATTCATTGCAATTTATCAAATTTTAATATCCAATCAGGACTATGACATTTTATCCCTAACAGGGTATTATGAATCTTATTCGTACCTATCCAAGTTTCCACTCATCATGACTGTACTTTACTCAAATACCTCCTTATCACAATCAATATGGTCAGATGTAGCTCGGTTGAAGAGTACTTTTATCTAAAAAAAGTGGCTATCATACGCGTCGGGAAACATCACACTATCTCAGATCGGTGGGATGTATAGCTAGACTCTCATACATATGCCAGGTTAGTCTGAGAACCAACTAAACCAAAGCTCTGATACCACTAAACATAACACCTCCTACCAGTGTCTGATGCCGGGACAGGATACGAGGCATTACCGAACTTAAACGTAATCAATCATGCAAACTCGGCCATAAAATTTCATTTATATTTCAAAACATTCAATCACATATACATAGTCCCTTATTTTTGTCTACAAAACTCAAATCATACTTTAGAAGGGTTCGAGACTAAACCAAGAACCTTCGAAAGTTTTACATCACTTAGAATTTTTTTTTCATGTTTTGGAGAGCCACACACCCGTGTGGCTCTGGACACCCCCGTGTCCTCAGCAAACAACTAACGGTCACACACTAAGGGTCACACGGCCAAGTCACATGCCCGTGTGCTAGACCGTGTCTTCCACATGGCTGAGACACACGGCCGTGTCTCTACCCATGTGGCCAACACATAGGCTATTTTCCAAGCCTTTTTGTCTCCCTTTACATGCACACACACAAACATGTTCCAAAAGCATTTAACATCCTCAATGATGCAGACATTTCATTTACTTATCAACATACATGTGTTACACATTCTCACATTAAACCAAGTCTAGTCACACCATATCTTATTCATTTGGGTTTATCAAATACCTTACTACTTATATCTTTAAACCATAGTTATCTTCATGTCCATTTAATTCCAACTTATCATCAAGCATACACCTTCTAGCCAATTCATATCTTTATATAGTATCCACATTTCACATGCATAAAACAATATGCTTGACTAAGACATTCCACACCAATTCCATATTCAATTTAACATTATTACTATTTCTCACTTTATGCCATTGTACCATGGTTACTAAACTATCCATCAGACGTCCATGTTCAAGGCATTATCATTTTATTTCCATATTACACATTTAATTCATGATCATGACCACCTCGATTGGTCATAAAACATGCATTCAACACACATGACATATTACCAACCATGCAGGAGAAACAAACATATTCACATCACAATTATTAAACATAACACGAATAGCTAGACTTACAAGCCATAATCCATAGCTCAATATAGGCCAATACATTTGTCCAAATTATAATAACACATTTTATAAAACTAGGTCCCTATACATGCCACTCACTTGATATTTCTAACATATGTATCAATACTCCATAGGTATTGGATTGATAGTGTGATACTGCCTCCGACGATCTCAAACCCTGAGCTGACCTAAGAACACTAAGGAAATGGAAAGGAGGGAGTAAGCTTTATGCTTAGTAAGCTCGCATGAAAAATAATAAGCAATGTATTAATATGTTATTTTCAAATTCTTTCTATTTATTCAAAGTCCAGTCAAGTTGTTTTCTTGAGTTACAGTCACTAAATTATTTATATCCAGAGCTATGGAACTCCAAATTAAGATCTGCTAATTTTTCCTGAAAGTATACTTACATATCTTCTTACCATAAAATTGTTAGAACTTTTTGTCTAACCAATAAGTACAGTTTGTTATTTAAAATTTCCCTTGTTTCGCTATTTGAAAACTTCAACCTTTCTTCACTAATATTTATTTATCTTTTAGTACGGCATTAGGATAATTTTCATGTCTAATTCTATTGAAAATAGACTCATTAAGGACTTATTCATATGAATTCCAACTCATAATTATTTTTGTACAACTTCTAGTGATTTTCCCAATTTAGAATAGGGGATTCCAAACTCATTCTGACTCTGTCTCACAAAAATTCAAATATATTATAATATGAAATTATTTTTCTTATTTCATTTCTTTTATGTGAAACTAGACTCAATAATCTTTCATTTCATATTTAATTCAGCCTCTAATTGGACTTCTACAATTTTTGTTGTATTTTCAAAGTTGGACTATTGCTGCTGCGTATACAATTTTAGAGCAGCAAAATGATAATCATCATAAGATTGCCATAAAAATTATTCTCATATGTATCACTCATTTATTTGCATTCTTACCACAAGTCAATTTCACTTCCCATGTCCAACACATGTTTGTAGGTTTCGAGTACGTACCAGTGTTATCTTTTAGCACCACCACTCGTCCAAACGTGACAATCATATCTATCATAAGAGTATCTCATATTATAAATAAGTTTGTCATAGAAAAAACCCCTTTTTATTCATTTCTCATATCAATCCCATTGAATTTTTTTAGAAATTTCAATGGATATCCCATGTACCGTCAAATCGTACATGTGATCATTTTAAGTACGCACTCCTGCGAACCTCGCATCTTATGGCTGGATTACCAGTCCAGGCTAAATCCCCTGTAGTATAAACTCATAGAGTAAATGTCGGGATTACCAGTTCAGGCTAAATCCCCTGTAATGACAATTACTCTCATGAGCTCGGATCTGAATTACTAGTCTAGGCTAAATTCAGACCCTAATCAGATTACTCGTCCGAGCTAAATCCACATTGCACATATATTTTTCGGGAGGCTAGATCACTTTAGGAACACCCGTCCGAGCTAGATCCTTTAGTCGTCAATTTCTTTTTGTGGATCCATCGAATTTTCCTTTCATTCAATCGAGGTTTTCACTTTTCATCAAGTATATTAATATGCATAGATGACCTTGTAATGTACATTCAAACCAACTCAATTTCATGTTTATGAAACATTTAACCCTACAATAAAAATAACATAGCATCTTGTTCCCGTACAACTTACTCATTTCATTTAAAATGTCATGTTCCATCAAACTTCCATTAACATCAATTTCAACACAATCATAGCAATATATATTTCATGTATAAAAATAATAACAATAATAACATGCTTATTAAATCCCACGAACTTATCTCCAATACGAAAACGACAAATTTATCAATTTAGTCCACAACCTTTTATTTTTTCGATTTAAGCCCGAATCTCGATTTCCTTGATCTATCATTTCAAGTATAGCCCATTTAGGACTCACATTATTCAAATTGACCCAAAAATCATATTTTGGAAAAATTACACTTTTGCCCCTAGGATCCTAAAATAATTTTTATTCAATTTCCTTGCATTTTAAGCCTATCCAAATCATTTTCATAACTATAGCAAACTACAATTCTCATCAAAACACCCTTTTATACCATTTTTACAACTTTTACAAAATGGTCCTTTCGGACGTTTTCATCGAAAATCGCTTAGTAAAAGTCGTTTATTTAACACCCAACATTCATTTTCTTCCATTAGACATCAAAATGCATGCATGTCACACATGGGTCAGTTTTTAAACATGAACCCTAGCTCAAATAAATGGTAGAAATAGCTAGATCTTGTTACGAGGATTTTAAAAATATAAAAATCATTAAAAACGGGGCTAGAACGGACTTACAATCGAGATTGAAAGCTTGAAAAACCCTGGCTATGTCTTCGCCATGCACGTTTCAGCCATGGGGTAGAAGATGGGAAAAAATTATTTTTTAATTAGGTTTTTAATTCATTTTAATTACTAAATGACCAAAATGCCCATAACTTAAAAATATTCTATTTCACCTATTTCATGTCCATTTTTGTCCAAACAATTAACCAATGGTCTAATTACCATATAAGGACCTCCAATTTAAAATTTCATAACAATTGGATACCTCTAGCATGTAGAACTCAACTTTTGCACTTTTTACAATTTAGTCGTTTTGACTAACTAAATTGAGTGCCCAAACGTCAAAATTTTTGAACGAAATTTTCACGAAATCATTCCCTGAAATTGTAGACCATAAAAATATAATAAAAATGAATTTTTTCCTCATCAAATTTGTGGTCCCAAAACCACTATTCTGACTAGGCTCAAAATCGAGATGTTACAAGGGGTGTTACACACACTATCAACAATTATTTTGGTACCAATGATTTCAGCATTTTGAGTTAAGGCATGTATAGGGGACTTGGTCATTTTGTTATGTTTCACAATTGATTTGGCCAAACGTGTTAGCTTATATTGGTTGAAAGTTCATTTTGTATAAGGCCATTTGAAATTGGCTACTATTGGTATAAGTAATTTATATAATGATGCCTTTCATGGATGTGGGAATTTACATGATTTGAGTTGATAAGTATGTTATGTTTGTGTATGATAGATGGTAGCATATGAATGATGTGTGGATGTATTGGTTGTGGCTGATTTGGTTATGTGTAAATGCTTGAATTTTTGTTATGTTGTGTTGTAGGTGTATGCATCAAAAGGTGGCAAAATGGCTTGGTAAATAGACTTATTTTTGTGCACACGAGTAGGCACATGGGCTTATGTCTAGGCCGTGTGTGACACATGGCTTGCCCCACGGGCATGGGCTTAGGCCGTGTGTCTCTTGAACCTTAATTTTGAGAAAAAAATGCTAGGAATTGAGCACATAGGCAGAGACACGGGCGTGTGTCTCAACCGTATAGATGACACGATCTCAAACACGGGCGTGTGCCTGGCCGTGTGAAGTCTGCACCTATTTTATGAAAAATCATCAATTTTAAATCGACCACACAGCTTAGCACACGAGTCTGTGACTTGGCCGTATGTCTTCAATTTGTTATTGGGTGACAAACAGAGAGTTACACAGGGGTGGGCCATGGGGATGTGTGACCACACGGCCTGCCCACACGGGTGTGTCCCATATCACACATGCGTGTGACCCCTGTTTGGTGAAAAATTTTCTAAGTTTTGTAAAACTTTCTAAAATTCTCAGTTTAGTCCCGAATCATTTCCAAAGTATGTTTTAGGCCTCGTAAGCTTGTATTAGAGACTTTATGATTAAATGAGAATGGTTTTAAATTGGACGCAAATTTATGACTCAAAATTTTATGTTTATTTGTGTGATAAGTCCGATAATGCCTCATACCCTGTTTTGGCGTCGAATACGGGTAAAGGGTGTTACATTTAGTGGTATCAGAGCTACGATTTAGTCGATTTTTAGACTAGCGTAGCGTGTGTAAGAGTCTAGCTATACATGCCATATATAAATTGTGATAGTTTGATGACTCCTGACAATTTTAAACTGTATGTTATATAGTAAATGGATCCCGACCGAGCTGTAGCTGATGATGTAGAAAGTAATACGCCGGCTCTCGCTCAAGCAGTAGCGTCATCTAAAAATAGACCTCCCATGGTCAGTCAGGGAGGAGGGGCTAGGAAAACCTTCCTCCACATGATAAAGGAGTGGTATTTGAAGTTTGTTCGAACAAATCCGAATGCTCAACATCCTCCACCCCCTCCTTATCCTCAACCGATTCCTGTAGTTCCTCAAGGTGTGGATTTGGTAAGACTGAATAAGCCTCCGGTTGATAAAATTTGAAGTAATGAGCAGAGGAATTCAGGGCTAACGTAGATGATAACCCCGAGAGAGTCGAGTTCTGGCTTAAGAATACTATCAGGGTATTTGATAAGTTATCATGTACGCCTGAAGAATGTTTGAAATGTGCAATATCGTTATTGAGGGACACATCATATCACTGGTGGAACACACTAGTATCTGTGGTGCCGAGAGAGAGGATTACATGTGAATTCTTTCAAGAGGAATTCCAAAAGAAATTTATCAGTCAGCGGTTCATCGATCAGAAACATAAAGAATTTTTTGAGCTGATACAGGGCCGAATGTTAGTGACAGAGTATGAGCGATAATTTATCAGGCTCGGTAAGTACGCCCGAGAGTGTGTTTCCTCTGAGGCTATTATGTGCAAAAGGTTTGAAAATGGGCTGAATGAGGATATCCAACTATTAGTTGGAATATTAGAACTAAAAGAATTTGTTGTATTGGTTGAACGAGCTTGCAAAGCTGAAGAGCTAAGCAAAGAGAAAAGAAAGACAGAGAGTGAGGCCAATGAATAAGCCATTTCAATCTCAATCAAAGAAATCTAAAAAAATGAATTCTCGTTCGAATGTATCAGTCGGGTATTCGCACAGAGACTGCGGAAGCAATATTCGAGTTTTAAATCTTAAGCCACTTCAATAGAAAGTGTGAGTAATGTTAGGTCTAACAGACCCGAATGTCAGTATTGTGGAAGAAGACATCCCCACGAGTATAGGATGAATGACCGAGCTTGTTTCAAGTGTGGTTCTCAAGAGCATTTTATCAGAGATTACCCTGAGATGGCTGAGAAAAAACAATTTCAGAGTGCAAGGCTGAGTAATACTACTAATAGGGATAGGCTATCGAGAAATATTAAGAATAAAACTAGCAGTAAAGGTGTGACAAAAGATATAGCTGTGAGATTTGAGGCCAGAGCACCTGCTAGAGCTTATGCCATTTGTGCTCGTAAGGATGCGTCATCTCCCGATTTGATTACTACATTTTCTCTTTATGATATAATGCTATTGCATTGATTGATCCTGGATCGACTCATTCTTATGTTTGTGTGAGTTTGGTATCTAGTACAAATTTTCCTGTTGAGTCTACTGAATTTGTGATTAAAGTGTCAAACCCCTTAGGTAAGTATGTGCTAGTTGATAAAGTTTTCAAGAATTGTCCTTTGATGATTCGAGGTCACTGTTTTCAGACCGACTTAATGTTGTTTCCATTTGACGAATTCGATGTTATTTTGGGTATGGACTGGTTGACATTGCATAATGCCATAGTAAATTGTAGGCAGAAAACTATTGAATTGAAATGTGAAAAATGGTGAGGTTCTTTGGGTTGAAACTGACGAATCAAATGAATTACCTATTATGATATCATATATTTCTGCTCAGAAGTATGTAAGGAAAGGTTGTGAAGCTTACCTTGCATATGTGTTGAATACAAATATGTCTGAACTGAAAATTGAATCAGTGCTGATAGTTTGTGAATATCTGGATATGTTTCCAAAAGAGTTGCCTGGGTTGCCTCCAATTAGAGAAGTGGAGTTTGCTATTTATTTAGTACTCAAGACTTTACCAATATTGATCGCTTCGTATAGGATGGCTTCGACTGAATTGAAAGAATTGAAAGCTCAGTTGCAAGAGTTGATAGATAAAGGTTTTGCGAGACTGAGTTTTTCTCCCTGGGGTGCTCCAGTGTTATTTGTAAAAAATAAATGCGGATCTATGAGGCTTTTTATCGATTACCGACAACTCAACAAGGTGGCTATAAAGAAGAAGTATCCTTTCCCGAGGATTGACTTGTTTGATCAGTTAAAAGGAGCAACGGTATTTTCAAAAATTGATTTGAGATCTGGCTACTATTAGTTGAGAGTTAAAGAGTCAGATGTGCCGAAAACTTCTTTCAAGACAAGGTATGGGCACTATGAATTTCTTGTTATGCCTTTCGGACTAACTAATGAACCTGTCATTTTTATGGACTTGATGAATCGGATTTTTCAACCGTATTTAGATAAGTTTATGGTTGTGTTCATTGATGACATCCTAATTTATTCTTGAGACGAGTCCGAGCATGCCGAGCACTTGAAACTGTATTGTAGACATTGAGGGATAAGAAATTGTTTGCTAAATTCAGTCAAAGTGAGTTTTGGATCCAAGAAGTTAGATTTTTGGGACATATTGTTTCAGGTAATGGTATTCGGGTTGATCCAAGTAAGATTTCGGCAATTGTTGATTGGAAATTGCCGAGGAATGTATCTGAAGTTAGAATTTTTTGGGTTTAGCCGATTATTATAGATGTTTTTCAAAGGATTTTCGATGATTGCTACTCCTATGACTAAGTTGTTGCAAAAAGATATTAAATTTGAATGGTCCGAAAAATGTCAGCAAAGTTTTGAGAAATTGAAAGCATTACTGACTGAGGCACCAGGTTTAGTACAACCTGAATCGGGAAAGGAATTTGTAATTTATAGTGATGCATCATTGAATGGTTTGGGTTGTGTGTTGATGCAAGAGGGCAAAGTGGTAACTTATGCCTTGAGATTGTTGAAACCGCATGAGAAGAGCTACCCGACGGACGATTTGGAATTGGCCGCCGTTGTTTTTGTTTTGACAATTTGGCGTCATCATTTTTACGGTGAGAAATACCATATCTTTATTGATCATAAGAGTTTAAAATATTTGATGACTCAGAAAGATCTGAACTTGCAACAATGAAGATGGCTCGAGTTACTGAAGGATTATGAATTAGTGATTGATTATCATACGGGAAAGGTGAATGTAGTCGCAGATACTTTGAGTAGAAAGTTGTTGTTTGCTTTGAGAGCTATGAATACAAGATTGACTTTGTCTAATGATGGTTCAATTTTGGCCAAGTTGAGAGCTAGATCGGTATTTATTAAGCAAATTTGTGAAGCTCAGAAAAATGATAGTGAATTGCAAGCTAAAAGAGCTCAGTGTGAATCAGGTAGTGATTCAAACTTTTGGATCGGTTCAGATGATTGTTTGATGTTTCAGGATAGAGTATGTGTACCAAAAAATGATGAACTTATTTAGAAAATTTTACACAAGGCACACAGTGGTTGTTTAACGGTTTATCTAGGTAGCACAAAGATGTATAATAATTTGAAGAAATTGTATTGGTGGTCAGGTATGAAAAGAGACATTTCTAAATTCGTATCGAGATGTTTGATTTGTCAACAAGTACAAGCCAAACACCAAGTGCCTTCGGGTTTACTTCAGCCAATGATGGTACCCAAGTGGAAATGGGATAGAATTGCGATGGACTTCGTGATTGGTTTTCCTTTAACTCCGAAAAAGAAAGATGATGTCTGAGTTGTTGTTGATAGATCAACAAAATCGGATCATTTTATTCTGGTACGTACTGACTGCTCACTTGATAAGTTAGCTGAATTGTACATTTCTGAGATTGTGAGATTACACGAAGTGCTTATTTCTATTATTTCGTATAGAGATCTGAGGTTTACTTCAAGATTTTGGAAGAAATTATAAGAGCCTTTGGGTACAAAGTTGAACTTTAGTACTGCATTTCATCCGCAAATTGAAGGTCAGTCTAAAAGAACGATTCAGGTACTCGAAGATATGCTCCGTTGCTGTGTTTTAAAGTTCGAAGGTAGTTGGGAGAAATATTTACCTTTAGTCGAATTTGCTTATAACAACAATTTTCAATCCAGTATAAAAATGGCACCATATGAGGCATTGTATGGCCGCAAGTGTCGAACTCCGTTGTATTGGACAGAGCTTAGAGAGAGACAGATTCACGGGGTTGATTTGGTTAGAGAAACCAAAGAAAAAGTAAAGGTAATCCATGCTTGTTTGAATGCCGTTTTAGATCGACAAAAGTCGTATGTAGATTTGAAAAGAAAAGAAATCAAATTTCAAATTGGTGATAAAGTATTTCTGAAAGTATCTTCGTGGAAAAAGATTCTGAGATTTGGTCGTAAAGGCAAGTTGCGCCTACGTTTCATTGGGCCGTATGAGGTTATTGAATAAATAGGGCTAGTGGCGTATCGATTAGCTTTACCGACAGAGTTGGAAAGGATTCATAATGTGTTTCATGTGTCGATGTTGCGACGATACCGTTCTGATTCGTCACATGTGATTTCTCCAGCAGAGGTTGAGATTTGACCCGACATGACATATGGTGAGCAATCGATCAAGATTTTAGCTCGGGAAGTTAAATAGTTGAGAAATAAAAGTATAGCCCTAGTGAAAGTTTTGTGGCAGAGACATGGGGTTGAAGAGGCTACGTGAGAACCTAAGGAAGCTATGAGAAACAGTACCCAAACCTATTTTCTAGTAAGATTTTTTAGGACGAAAATCCCTAAAGGAGAAAGTATTGTAACAGCCCGATTTTGGGTTTAGTTGGAACATTTTCGGGACCACGAATCTGACGTAGAATGATTTATTTTTTACCGTATTTTTATGGTCTACGATTTTATGGGACAATTTCTTGAAAATTTCGTTCAATATGTTTGAGCACTCAATTTAGTAAAAATGACTCAATTTAGCAAAAAGGACTAAATTGAAATAGGTGCAAAATGTGTGTTCTAGAATCTAGAGGTGTCTAATTGCTATGAAATTTTAAATTGAAGGTCTTTAGATGGTAATTATACCATTTGTTAAGTTAGTGGACAAAAATGGACATGAAGTAAGAGAATTTTTATGTTTGAAGTTAGGGGCATTTTGGTCATTTGGTTAATAAATGAATTAATAAGCAAAAATAAAGCCAAAATCTTGTCCATCTTCTTCTCCCATGGCCAAATATCACTAACAAGATATAGGTAGGGTTTTTTCATCTTCCAAGCTTGATTGTAAGTCTGTTCTTGCCCCGTTTTTATTGCTCTTTACATTTTTGAAGTCATCGTAACTCGATCTATCTATTCTACCACTAATTTAAGAAATTATCAAAGTCTAAATTTTTACCCATGATATATATTTTTGTATTTTGATGCCTAATGGTAGAAAATGTATGTTAGATGTAAGATAAACAACATTTGCTAGGTGATTTTTGATAGAAATATAAAAAAGGACCTATTTGTAAAAGTTACAAAAATGAGTAGTAAAAGTGTGATTAAATGAAAAATGTGGGCTGGTATGAGTATGAAAATGGTTCAGATAGGCTTGGGTTTTAAAGAAATTGAATACATTTCCTTTTACGAGCCTAGGAACTAAATTGTAAAAATGTGAAACATTAGGGGCAAGAATTGTAAATTTGCCATAATATGATTTTTGGACTGTATTGAACAATGTGAATATTAAATAAGTTAAATTTGTTATTATAGATAAAAAATGAGGTTCGGACCTAGATCGGGGGAAAAACAAAGTGTGTGATGATTAGGTCAAATTCTACTATTTTTGTACCGAGGTAAGTTCGTATGTAAATAATGCATTGTCATATTTATATTTTAAATGCTTTAATATTGTATGAATTGTGATTGATTCTTTGGATGTACTCGAAAAAGTTTTGACAAGCGAGAAATCCCGGTTGAACCTTAGGAATAGAATAGGATACAAGTGACATGTCACTAGGAACTCATGTGTGTATGCGATTATGTAATTCGAGCGTTAGTCTCATACGTCCTACCAGTGGCTAGGTAGTCTGACATGTGTTGCAGATACCTGACAGCTTGTGTGAGCAACACTGGGTAGCTACTCCTGACTGACAGCTTGTGTGAGCAGGCCCGTGAATAACTCGAAAATGAGCATATATATATTATGAGATGGGTGGTAGCTTTGGCTACATATATGACACTTATGTGAAAGATTTCCGAGTATTCGTTAATATTTCAAGTGTTCAACGGGAATGTCAAAGTTGTGAAAGAATATGGTTATGTTGTGAGTTGGTATAGGTATGTACGTAAAACTCATACGTAATGAGCTCGATATGTGATGAACCATTGGTAAGGTTGTGATTGAATAAGTTATAACTATAAGATTTTAATAACATTCATGCCAATTTTGATCATGTTAATTACATGTTAAATGTGTAGTTATGATGCTTATTATTTGCATAGGAACTTACTAAGCTATATAGCTTACTCCCCTTCCTTTCCCTTGTCTTATAGTGTAACCAAGCTAGCTCGGGGATCGAAAACCGGTTGAGATCCACTCACACTATCGAAAAATATTTTGGTACCAGTGATTTCAACAATTCGAGTTATGGTATGTATAAAGGACTTGGTCATTTTGTTATGTGTCGTAATTGGTTTGGCCAAATGTGTTGACTTATATTGGTTGAAAGTTCATTTTGTATAAGGCCATTTGAAATTGACTACTATTGTTATAAGTAATTTATATGATGATGCCTTTCATGGATGTGGGAATTTACATGGTTTGAGTTGATACGTATGTGATGTTTGTGTATGATAGATGGTAGCATATGAATGATGTGTGGATGTATTGGTGCTATGTTGTGTTGTGTAGGTGTGTACATCAAAGGGTGGCAAAATGGCTTGGTTAAGAGACTTATTTTTTTCTGCACGAGCAGGCACAAGGGTGTGTGTCTAGGTCGTGTGTAACACACTGCTTGCCCCATGGGCATGTGCTTAGGCCGTGTGTCCCCTGCACCTTAATTTTGAGAAACAGAATGCTTAGAATTGAGTACACGGGAAGAGATACGGGCGTGTACCCTGGCCGTGTGAAATTTTCACCTTTTTCATGAAAAATCATAAATTTTAAATTGACCACACAGCCTAGCACATAAGCATGTGACTTGGCCGTGTGTCTTCAATTTGTTCTTGGGTGACTAACAGAGAGTTACACGGGGTTAGGACATGGGTGTGTGTGACCACACAGCTTGCCTACATGAGGGTTTCCCATATCCACATGGGCATGTAACCCTTGTTTAGTGAAAAATTTTCTAAGTTTTGTAAAATTTTCTAAAGTTTTCAGTTTAGTCCCGAATCACTTCCAAAGTATGTTTTGGGCCTCGTAAGCTCGTATTAGAGACTTTATGATTGAATGTGAATGGTTTTAAATTGGACACAAATTTATGACTCGAAATTTTATGTTTGTTCATGTGATAAGTTCGGTAATGCCTCGTACCCTGTTCCGGCGTCGAATACAGGTAAAGGTTTTTACACAATACCTTTTTCATATATATAGATTCACACCTTTATTCAAGAATATCTTCTTCAGTCTCACTCAATTACAATTCAAAACTTACTTCAATCCATTATTTCCATTATATCCTAACCTTATTGTTTCATAAACACAGCTCATACCTACTTACCACACGACGGTCAAACACCGTATACCTTATTGTCTTAACTGAACACACGAGAGAATCATTTAGAATACACCATAAGACATCGTACAGAAATCACCATAAGGCATCATATAGAGTACGCCATAAGGCTTCATAAAGGATCACGTGTTTACTATCCCAATGGACTTCACAGGAGGTGTCATGGGTTTCTTCGTCATGGGCTTAGACATATATTCCTGTATCGTGCTCTGCCAAGTCAATATTCACACTATCGAAGGCTACACCATGAATACTCATAAAATCTTTTCATATCTTACCATGGGTCACAACCTCATGGTCTTACATGCATATTCTTGTTTCGTGATCTTCCATTTCAATTCACATATATCAAAGGCTACACCATGAACATTCATATCATATCATATCGTGCCATAGGTCTCAGCTACATGGACTTACACACTTTCATATATCGCGATCTGTTATTTCTGTATTCCTCTTACTGGAGGCTACACCATAAAAGGTTTCTTATCATAAATTTCCGTGGGTCTTAACCTCATGGTCTTACATACACTTTCATATCGTGACTTGCCAGTTTGGTTAGCAATGTAACTGCCCTACTAGAAGCTTCACAAAAGAACTTTTTTACAACAACACTTACTAAGATTCGTTCACATTTCTAATTTATTCATATTCCTTGTATATCAGACTTTACCTGAATGTTCATCGATCAACGTTTTTTTAATAGAACTTTAAACACAACATCCTATCACTTATCTCATCTTTACTATACTTATGCACTTACCAGTTACGGTAGATCTCGTCATTCTCTCTCTATATATGTATACTTCTACTTGGGTAATTTAAATAAAAAAATCAGTGTAAAGACTCACTTATTATTCATCTACAGCAGCTTGGAATTCCTGACTTAGACATCCATACTAAAACAGTAACAATCATTGCTTACAGAACATAAAGACACCATTAATACTCATTCGCATACCATTTACTATCATCTCAACACTAACAACCCCCAGGCAAAGCCTTATTCTTACATTTTACTATTTATACATTCATTATAGACCTATTCTCTCATATTTTAACATGCAGAGTCATATTACTTATCTAGATGTGGAATAGCTATTGATGAGATCTAGGATTATAACTGTAATAGCCCAAATTTGCCCAGGTCTTAAACCAAATAAAACAATAATAAATAAGTGTTTATTTATTACAGTCCAGTTTACAAAAGCCCAAGTGTTTTTGGCCCAATAATTAAAACCTCAGACCATTACCCACTCAGCCCAATAATTTTCAAACCCAAAATTAAACTAAACCCACACTTAAACCCGTTATACAATTAGCCCAGGACTAAAGCGGCCTAACTGGCCCAGCCTATTACACCAAGGCAGGAAACCCTAGGGTTTCTGCCTTTTTTTTTCTCCTCGAGCCGCTACTGCTTCTGGAAGATTCGGGGAGCGTCTGTCTAGTTCCCCAAAATTGAGACGACCATCAATGCTCTGTCTTAGGTCATCAATACATTGTCACAGGCCCTTCAACGCACCATAACCCTTTAGCTTGGCCATCGATCACTGCTCCACCAGTGGGACAAAATTTCAGCATCGTGTTAGGGCCATTTCCACCGATCATGCCGAATCATCGTCAGCACGAGTCCACGCCAGCAACCACTGTGATTTTCACGGTCACCTGCAAGAAATGGAAGGAAATCAAAACAAATAAAATCAGCAGATAGACCTAAACAGATATGGAAAGAAATCTAAGATTTCTTTCCAAAACAGAACAGCTTCTAGGCTATAAAGCCTACTTCAAACCTACAAAGATGGGGGGAACTTACGTTTTTTACACACATAGGCAGAGATTTACACACTTACACACGCAGAGATTTTCACATACACAAAGAGAGAAAAACACCAGAGATACACCACAAAGATATTGTACACCAAATATTTTTGCAATAATATACCAGAAAGATTTCACGAGAAACGAAGGTGATCTATTGTTTCCTTTCTACTTTTATTTTATTTTTTATTTTATTGCAAGCAATCTGCATATAATACATTGAAAAACAGAGGAGAAAGAAGTACCTTTTAGATTCGCCGAGAAAAGTGAAGCTTTTCGGATCTCAACCGTTGTGTGTGGCGGAGTTGGTGACGGCGCGTGGGGCTGAGCACGGAGGTATGATGAATGGAGCAGACTGGCCTAGGGTCGGAGCTCAGGGGACTGGGAAGAATTTCAGAGGGTTTTTTTTTATTTTTTTTACAGGGGATTAAAATGATTTTTTAAGCTAAAGTTCGGATTATATAGGAGAGGGATGCGATGTCGTTTTGGAATGACCGTTTAGTGACCAAAACGGTGTCGTTTCAAGGCCCAAGATCTGCGCGTTGACCTGTGACCCGGGAAGGATCCGCGTGATTTCGACAAAAGGGTTATTTGTGCAATTGATCCCTCAGCATTTTCAAACATTTGTAATTTCATTTTATTGTATTTATAATTTGCCCCTAATATTTTATGCTTGTTTCAATTTAGTCCTGACAGCTTCTTTAAGGTTTATCCCAGGAACGACATCGTTTTAAGGAGGAGGGTTTAATTACCCTATGAGTCCCTCACATTTTGCGCGCATTTCTCTGGGGTCCCTAATTTATTTTATTTTTTAAAATTTTGCCCCATGTAGATTTTAAAAATTTAAAATTAGCCGTATGTTTTATTTATTTTTATAATTATTTATTTTACTTTCTTATATTATATGTTATATGATTATTTTATTATATGTTATTTATTTTATATATTATTATTACATATTATATATTACATATTTTATATATTTTGTATCTATTATAAATTGTTTTAAAATTATGTATATTATATCATATGTTAAATGGATTTAAAGATTTTATATATATATTTTTGTGCATATAATCCTTTTTAAAAAAAATATTATCTATTATATATTTTATTCTCTTAAAAATCTTAATGTTTTATATTATTTATTTAAAATATTTAACATGTATAATATTTTTAATTGTTTTAATAATAAAATTTTTTTATATATTTTTTAAAATATTTTCTTATGTATATTAAATTGTTATATATTATTATATTCTCTTCTTTTAATTTTTTTTACATATATTACTCATTTTGTAACGTCCCCCTACCGAGACCGTTCTTCGGAGTCAAGGGAGACATTACAAAACTTATCTTAGCACTTAAACAGTTTTCGTAGTAAACTATCCATCTGCGTCACAGTCGCTAAAAAAATCATATCTCGAGTTACGAAACTCGAAATCCAATTCCGTAAATTTTTCCTGAAACTAGACTCATATATCTACTTACTAATTTTTTCTAGAATTTTGGTCAGGCCAATTAGTACAGTTTATTATAAGAAGTCTCCCTGTTTCAGGGTTCAGCTACTCTGACCCTTGTGCACTTCGAATCAAATTTCTTCCTGTACAGAAATCCAATGACTATGCCATTTATTTCAATTAAAAATAGACTCAAGAATGAATCCATACATATAAAGTTTGAGTCCTAATTCTTAATACACAATTTATGGTGAATTTCTAAAGTCAGAACAGGGAATCCAGAAATTGTTCTAACCCTGTTTCACCAAAACGTAAATATCTCATAAAATACAACTCTTTTACCAATTTTGTTTCTTCCATATAAAAATAGATTCATTAAGCTTCAATTACATATTTTATTCATCATCTAATTCACTTTATACTATTTTTGGTATATTTTCAAAGTTGGACTACTGTTACTGTCCAAATCTGTTTTAGTATAAAATGTTGATAACTAAGTTTATAACATCTTCATTTCTTCTTTCTACAACATTTACCAACAATTCCTCTTATTACTCTTCACTAACATATCAAAACATACCATTCTTAAGGTTTTGGTAACATTTACAAAACATACCAAAATATCATTTAACAACTTAGATACTTTCAATATAACCAAAAGACATCCTAGGTACAATGCCATTTTCCAAAAGATAGAAACTTCACCAATTTGAGTTTGGGGATCGGCTTGTATGTTGAGTCCTTATACTTTCGTACCTAGCTCTGCGACGAAACAAACCGCACGCTGAGAATACTCTCAGTGGTATTTCCATAAACAATAGCTTAATCAACTTTAAAACATGGTAATTCAAACACATTATTGCTATTATTCAATATCAATCAAGACTTTAATAACCTTTACTTTATTTACCCTTATTAACATAACTCGGACACTAACGGATACACGGATCCAACCCACACTCGGGATAAGCACATAGTGCTTCATCGAACAAATCCGAACTTTAACATTATAGTACACAAAGTACTTCATCGAACAAATCCGAACTTTAACGTAGTCGACACATAGTGTCTCATCGACTCAATGTCGGAATATCCCAATACTTCCAATTCCTATGACATGTCAACTATATCCGACTAGCCCGACACTCGTTAATAGGGTATTCAAAATCACATTCATTTCAATATGGTAAAAATACTTACCTCATTCACATTTTCATACAATATAAATATCAAATATAGCAATAACGATTAAGCTCGGTTTATAGAAATACAAACCACTATTTATCGAATTTAATCGATATCTTCGTTCACTTTCTCTTTTCCTTCTTTGATGACGTATCCGTGCTACGTTTGCTACTAACAATCATACAATTAAAATTCATCAATATACTAATTCATAAAACACATTTTCACTTTCTATCAAACTTTTACAAAATTCCAATTTCGTCCTTTTTCCATTACTAATCTTTTTTCTTTAACTTAAGCTTCATATTCTCTTTTAATCAACTCATTAACAATTTCTAACTCATAAAATTCATTATAAAACATAAATTTTGAGCTCTATTCAACTTAATCCCTATTTAAACCTAACTTAGAATTCTTTTAATAAATCACTCAATTTTCACTTCTAACTTCAATTCCTATCAATTTAACCCATAAAACCTCAATTTATTCAACTAAATCAATATCTAAAAATTTTCTATTTTCTTCATTTTAACCTCATACATGTAGAACTTTGAATTAGGCATCCATAAACATAAAAATCATAAGAAAATGAGCTAAAACAACTTACCAATTAAACTTTAGGGCCTTAATCCTCAAATTTCCCTTTTCTTTTCTTTCTTTCTTTCCTTCTTTCTTTCTCACGTTTGCTCTCTGTAACTCTTTCTATGTTTCTTTACTCATTATTATTTATTCATTATACTATATTATATTATTATTAAGCTATAAAAATATAAATTAACATGTGTAATAGCTATAACATAAAATATCTTATAGCTATTACACATATATACCAACTATTACACATGTTATATCATACATTCACACACATGGCACTTAGGGTCTAATTGCTAGATTAGTCCCTTTTACTTCTTTAATCTATAATTAAACTTTTATTCCTTATGCAATTTAATCTTTTAAACTAAATTCAAGCTACTTCACTTAATTAAACACTAAATAACCATTCAACTATAATTCATAAATATTTCTAATAAATATTCATGAATAAATTTCACTGAAATAAGACTCAAGACTCAATTTCCGATACCGTAACTTTCGGTTCATTACACATTTAAATATGTTAATTATTATATACATATATGTTTTTTAAATATTATTATTATTTTTTACCTTTTATCAATATTGATTTGGTGTTTTAATTATTCGTATTTGTTTTTTAAGTGTTATTTTGTCACTTTTTATTATTATAAATTTTGATTTCCACTTCTATTTTTATATTCTTTAATTTATTATAAATTATTTTGTATTTCTATTTACTAACATTGTATATAGGTTTATCTTTTAGCAAAATCATCTTATGATGTGTATATTTTATTATTTTAGGTTATTTCTTATTTGCCTATATTATTATGAATTGTAATATGTTGTAATTTATTACCTTTGGTATATTTGTCTTGTGATATGTATTAACGCCATTCTTCTGCATGAGTCAACGTTTTAAATAAAGAAATTCATTTTTACCAAATTACTCAAAAGTTTTCCAAAATATAAAGGCAATACTTACTGTTTCGAAGCTTCGGGAAAAATAGTGCCCTAACTTACTGGGTTGCGATTTTTCTCATCGAATTCAAACATTCAAGTACCCTTCTAAACGTTTTGAGTTTTTAAAATATAAACAACTATTTTCGAGATTTCAAAGCGTTGTGTCCTAACTCACTGGATATGGCGTTTTGTTGTTCCGAAATAGTAATTTCCAAAAGACAAGCTTAGCTTCAAAAGTTTTAAAATATTGCTTCTTAACTTACTGGATGTGATATTTTGACTCGTTTGAAATAAGCGAGCCTAAATTTTTCAATCAAAACATTTTAAATAAAAGAGGATTGTGTCTTAAAACTTTCAAATTTCCGACCTTAAAGACACTTGATAATCAATTAGGTACCAATTTTTGGGCGTTACGAGGGTGCTAATCCTTCCTCATTCCTAACCGACTCCCGAACCTATTTTCTTGATTTCGTAGACCAAAACTAATGATTTTAAACAAAATGATTTATTGGTGATCCATTCACACCTAAAAAGGTTCATGGATACTCCCGTTTTTATTTTTCTTAAAGTCGATTTCCATTTTCCAAAACCCGATTTAAAAAGGGTCTCGACAGCTTGGCGACTCCACTGGAGAACAAATCAAAGAGTCAGCCGTATAATTGATTATCTTTTTTCTTAATGTCAGAAATTTGGAAAATTTTAAAATTCAATCCTCTTTGCATTACATGTGTTTGTATTATTGCATATGTTATATATTCTGATACGCATTGTATTTGCATGACCGTTGTGGTCACACCCTTAAGTGGGAGTGAGAAACTACGCCTTCGTGAGGTTTTCGCCTCTGTGCAGGATAGTGGATCACTTTCGGGATACATCCGTACCTATGGTTTCGTGAGATTTTCATCTCCGTGTAGCCATAGGGAAATGTATTCCACTGAACTAAACTCGATTCAAATAAGCCTATAATGGGTGAGAATCGAGGAATCTGCTAGTTCGGGTACCTCAACTTTAGAACTAAAACCTCATATAGATAAACCGTAAGAGCTCAACTTAGTTAAAATTATACTTTAGATGTTACCCTCACATATTATTCTTGAGTTTATTAATATTATGTGATACTGACTGTTTCCTTTTTTTCATTGCATGTCATTTCGCATTTAAAAGGTATCGATTCACAGTCAGTTTCTAAGTTAGAAAGTTTTATTATAGAGAACGGACTTCTTGATAGAGTGGAGAGAAACGCTAACATCCATAGATGGTCGGAGCAAACTCAACTAGCAAAGGGAGATAGCACAGCTATGGGATATGTGTCGGAGTTATCAGACTATACTTGTATCAGTGTTGCACAGAATAATATACAAGAGCTTAAGGAGATTTGAGATCAGTGGGGCAATGAGACCAAGCAGTCGTTCTACAGTAATTACGGAGATTTGCCCTATTTTTTTGAAATTCAGGTTGATGAGCACTTGTTTCGAGCACTCGCTCAGTTTTGGAACCCAGCATACAGTTGTTTTACCTTTGGGGAGGTAGATTTAGTGCTTACTGTGGAAGAATACACAGCCTTACTTCGGTGTCCTAGATTTCAATGTGATAGGATTTATTCTCGAGCTGCTTGTGTCCCAACCTTTGGAAAGAAGCTGATGACCATTACAGGGATGAGCGAGCATTGGATCATGGCTAGAATTAAGGAAAAGGGTGAGAGTAAGTGCATTCCGTGGGGAGTTTTGAAAGATTTGATCCAGACACATCCAGACGAGGTGAAGAAGGTAGACATTTTCGCCTTAAGCTTATACGGATTGATGGTTTTCCCTAGAGCCCTGGGATATGTGGACGAGGCGACCACGGATCTTTTCCATCAACTTAGCAAACGGGTTACTTCTGTTCCTGCGATTTTGGCGGAGACATCCAGGTCCTTGAATGCATGTAGGAGGGCCAGTGCGGGCAGGTTTGTTGGTTGTGCTCAGTTACTTTTAACTTGGTTCTACAGTCACTTTCGATTGATAGATAGAGTGGTTTGTCGGGTCTTCTTCGAGGATTACTCCCCGTTGAAGGACATAGCAGCTTCAACTAGGAAAGTTGATGTTCCTGAAAAAAATTGGATAGTGCTACTTCAGAATCTGCAGTCAAAGGACGTAGAGTGGAGGGCTCCATGGATGATTCCTGATGAGATTCTTTATCGATACGGCAGTTTTGATTGGGTACCTCTGTTGGGAATTTGGGGTGCCATTGGTTATGCCCCTTTGCTTGTGCTGAGGCAACATGGATTGAGACAGTTCATACCGGTAACTTACGGTTTGGTTCAGAGTGAGTTCATGTATAGAGGAGCTGACTACAAGAGGAAGGTCAGTGAGATCTCTAGTGCTTGGAACAAGACTTGTCGATTAAAGAGAGTAGTTATTTGCCCTGCTACGAGTCTGGAGTACGTCGAGTGGAGAGGTATAAGGATTAATGATAATATCCCTAAGCCAAGCGTGGAAGGAGCTTGACCGATAGAGGAATATTTGCTAGTGACGTCCTCGGAGTTAGAAATTATGAAGCAATAGTTCGAGAGAAAGAACTTGGAGCTCGAGAAGAGGATAGCAGAGCTCGAAGAAGAAAAGATGTACTTGAGCCTTGACATTGACGTTCAAAAGATAGAGGTTGAGAAAGAGAGGAAAGAAAAAAGGAAGATCGAGGAGGACCGAGACGATTTAAAGGAGCACAACAAAAGGGCACAAGTAGCTTTGAAGAGAACAGAACTAGGAAGGTTTTCAGATCAAGGGCAGAAAGAGGTCCAAGAGGAAAAAGCTAAAGCCGAATATTGGGGGAAGAAGTTCCAAGAGATGCAATCACGAAATTTCACCTTAGAAAAAGGAAATCAAGGTTTAAAGACTAAAGTAACTGAGCTCGGGCGATCCCTTTATCTGTATCGAAGTCATGATTCTACGGTTGAGGTAAAGAAATTAAAAGGCAAAGTTGAGGAGTTGGAATCAACATTGCAGGATAGTAAGCTCCTAATCGAGCAGCTTGGGGTACGAGAAGATCATTTGAAAGGAGAGCTTCATCAGTCTAGAGGACAGGTCAAAGAAAGGGATCACATCATTGGAGAAGTCGTAGCCCAGATTCGAGAGGTCGCTAAACACGTGCAAGACTTGGCAATACGAGCAGATGTATGAGTCATCGTCTGATATAGGACGAGAGTTAGCCCTTTTATTAGATCGAGTTAAAACTTTGGGCATTAGGGCGAAAGCGTATTTGTAATCCTCTTATATGTAAAGATATTCTTTTTCTAAATAAGGTTTGCTAAATGAGATTGAATCAGAATCGATGTCCTTTTGGCATTCATGCATTTACATCTCATAGCATTTCATCGCATCATTTGCATTCAAAGTTATAGAAAGACCCTAATTAGTTAAAATTACCACAAAAATAGAAAAGAAAATCTGGAAACCACGCATCAGTACGGAACTCGTACAAAATCTAGGAATATGGATCAAAGGTTTGAACAGCTACAGAAGGACATGCAGGACCAATTGCAAGAGCAATTGGCGAAAATGCAAAATGACATGATGGAGCAAATGCTAGAGGCTTAGAGGAATATGATGGCTGAGATGGCTCAGTTGCTGAGGGCCACTGATAAGGGAAAGACCCCTATAGCGATCACTGGTGAGGAGGAAGAGGATCATCCTCCAGGCTTTACTCCACCCCACGGGCCTACACAAATCGAGGCACCTCCTAGGAGGCCATCTTTCATCATAAGGCCTCAACATGGGCCGGTTGATACTGGGATTCATATGAATTACCCAGCTGGCTTAGGATTCAATTTGGGTGACAACCCTACTAATCCTCTCATTCCTGACTTGGACGTGGCTGAAAGGAAGATTTGAGAGCCAAAGCTGCAAAACAGTTGGAGAAACGTTGCAGATGGCTGGAGGAGAAATTTAAAGCTTTAGAGAGTGCTGATGGGCATCATGGAGTTGATGCCAAAGATCTAAGCTTAGTCTCAGACTTAGTGCTTCCTCACAAATTTAAGATGCCAGAGTTCGAGAAATACAATGGAACTACTTGCCCAGAGGCCCACATCACGATGTTCTGTAGGAGGATGACTGGGTACGTGAATAATGATCAACTGTTGATCTATTGTTTCCAGGACAGTTTAGTTGGAGCAGCGATCAAGTGGTACAATCAACTGAGCCGTACCAAACTAAATTCATGAAGGGATCTGGCACAAACTTTCATGCAGCAATACAATCATGTGACTGACATGACTCCGGATAGGATCACGCTACAATACATGGAGAAAAAGCCTAATGAAAATTTTAGGCAGTATACACAGAGATGGAGAGAAGTGGTAATACAGGTTCAATCACCCCTGCTGGAGAAGGAGACCATTATGTTGTTTATCAACACTCTGAAGGGTCCATTCATTACTCACATGATTGGGAGCACCACCAAAAGCTTTGTAGATATAGTCATGGCAGGAGAGATGATTGAGAACGCCATAAGGGGTGGCAAAATTGAGGGGGAAGCAATCAAAAGATTGGCCCCAAGGAGAAAGGATAATGAACTGAACAACACAAATACCTTCAACTTGAAGGAAATCACAGTTGGTCAGCCTAAAGCAGCAACGGTTGAGCAAGAAAAATCTCAAAGGCAGTAGTCGGATATAAGACAGAATACCAAGAGGATGCAATTTACACCTATCTCTGTGACGTATCGTGAGCTTTATCAAAGCTTATATGATGTACATGCTATTGATCCTTTCCATTTGAAACCACTACAGCCTCCATATCCTAAATGGTATGATGCGAACGCTAGATGTGAATACCATGCTAGAATACCGGGGCATTCGATCGAAAATTGTATAGGTTTCAAGAAGGTCGTGGAGAGACTTATTAAGATGGAGGTGGTAAAGTTTGACAATACCCCTAATGCTGAAAACCCGTTACGAATCATAGCGATCAAGGAGTGAATGCCATGGGCGAAGCTAGTAAGAGAAGAATGAAGGAAGATATTGCTGAGGTGAGGACGCCTCTAAAGGTGATTTAGGGGGAGATGGTGAAAAGAGGTATGTTAACCTTTGAAAAGGAGAGAAAAGAAGTAAGGAATTATTGTGAGTTCCATAGGGAAGAGGGTCATGAGATCTGAAACTATGAAAAGTTTAAGACCTTGGTGCAAGGCTTTATTGATAACAAAGAGCTACAAGTTTTTGAAGGTAGCTCTTGTAATAGACAAATGTGCGTGCTGGAGGATGAACAAAAAGGGACCAGCTGACCAAGGATCATTATTACCCTACTGGGGAATAGTAAAGTAGAGACGCAAGCGGTGCCCAAGGTTATTATCCATAAGCCCACGCCTTTCCCTTATAAAGATAGCAAGAGGGTACCGTGGAGTTATGACTACAGTGTGACAGTGCTGAAGGAGGAAAATTTAGCCAGTACGTCTAAAGATGTACAAGTGGAGGGTTCCCATACACGGAGTGGGAAGCGGTATGATGTAGTGGGCATCAGAGAGGAGCCTACAAAATCAAAAAATATTAATGTGGAGAAGGAGAAAGAGGCTGAAGTGCCTGTTAAGGAGCCAGTAAAGGAGGAAAAGGCTAAGGAATTTCTAAAGTTCCTTAAGCATAGCGAGTATAGTATGGTCGAGCAGTTGCGTAGGCAGCCAGCTCGCATATTAGTATGGCTCTACTTCTGAGTTCTGAAGTGCATCAGAATGCATTGATGAGGGTGCTCAATGAAACATATGTCACCCATGACATATCTGTTAACAAGCTGGACCGGTTGGTGAGTAACATAAGTGCGGATAATTTCATCTACTTCAATGATGATGAAATCCCACCAGGGGGTAGGAGGTCAACAAAGGCCTTGCACATCACCACTCGATGTAAGGGGTACACACTCCCAAGCGTGCTCATAGATAACGGATTGGCCTTGAATTTTCTACCATTGTCTACATTGAATAGATTACTCATTGACGGTTTTCACATGAAGACATGTCAAAATGTAGTAAGAGCCTTCGACGGTACAGAAAGGAAGGTGATAGGAAGGATTGACATCCCCTTGGAAATTGGGCCGAGTATATACGAAGTAGACTTCTTTGTGATGGATATCAAGCCTTCCTACAATTGTTTATTAGGGAGGCCATGGATATATTCAGCGGGAGCGATGCCCTCATCGTTGCACCAAAAGTTAAAGCTAGTGACGGATGGACGGTTAGTAACCATCAATACGGAGAAGGACATTATAGCCGCAGTTACTAGCAAGGCCCCTTATGTCGAGACGAACGAAGAATCTATTGAGTGTTTCTTTCGCTTTTTAGAATTTGTGAATGCAACCTTCATTTCAGAGGGGAGTGAGCCACCGATGCCAAGGATAGCAAGAGCCACAAGGATGGCTCTACAAATAATGGTGGGAAAAAGAGCCTTATCGAGAAAAGGGTTAGGAAAATACCTACAAGGAGGGACTCAAATCCCAAAATTAAAAGAGAAGAAAGATCGCTTTGGTCTGGGCTTCAAGTCGGACTATAAGCAAAGAAGGAAGGAAGCTGAAAAGCGCCAAGAGGGAAGAAGGGCGCGCCTTAATGGAAGAGAAGTGGAGTGGGAGCCAATGACATTCCCTCCAATATCCCAAACCTTTATATCAGGAGGGTTACTTTTAAAAGAAGGTCATCAGATTAATGCTATACATGACAAAGGATCGGGGCAAGGAAACCTTGAGGGCATTCGCCCTTACGAACTAGTAAGCTCTTTGAACAATTGGACTGTGGAGGAACTTCCTGTAGTCTTTAGAAATTTTTAGAGTAATTCTCGAAACATTCTTGTTACTCTAGAGCCTATGAGAAATAGGATTTCATTTGTGAAATGGGCTTACAATCATCTATTGTTTTTTAATAAAGCATAACTTTTATCAATTTGAATGAGTATTGTTTCATTTTTATCAACCAATATTCCGTTAAATTTTGACAATTCTTATTCTTTCATAGCACATAAATAATCATTCTTAAATTCATTCATTCTTTGTATATTCTTTATACTTCACATATCCCTAGATATCAATGACATGAGCACTGATATTACAAATCCTGATTTCTCTCGGGAGCAAGACATGTGTTTAGAAGAATCACAGGATTTTGAAGATGTCCAAGATTGTGATGTGTCTCTAGATCTTTTGAGGATGGTGAAACAGGAGGAGAAACAAATCAGGCCACATGAGAAAGAGACAATAGAGAATGTAGCCCTAGAGGAAGGGAAAAAGGTGAAAATTGGCACGCATATTGCTAATGACATAAGACAAGGACTGATTGAGTTGCTTCGTGAGTTCAAGGATATCTTCGCATGGTCCTATCAAGATATGCCAGGGTTAAATACTGATATTGTGGTGCATCGTCTTCCAATAAAACAGGATTGTAAACCAGTCCAGCAGAAGTTGCGAAGAATGAGACCAGATATCGTATTAAAAATAAAGGATGAAGTCAAGAAACAGTTCGATGCAGGATTCTTACAAGAGGTGAAGTATTCTGAATGGGTAGCTAACATTGTACTAGTTCCTAAGAAGGATGGGAAGATACGAATGTGTGTTGATTACAAGGATCTGAACAAAGCTAGCCCAAAAGATAATTTCCCTCTGGTAGATAACACAGCAGGATATTTGTTGTTCTCCTTCATGGATGGTTTCTCAGGGTACAATCAGATAAAGATGCATCCTGAAGACATGGACAAAACCCCCTTCATAACCTTGTGGGGGACTTTCTATTACAAGGTAATGCCCTTTGGGCTAAAGAATGTAGGGGGAACATACCAGAGGGCCATGGTGACCTTATTTCATGATATGATGCACAAGGAAATTGAGGTGTATGTTGATGATATGATTGCCAAATCTCGAACAGAGGATGAACATATTAAAGTTTTAAGGAAGTTGTTTCTGAGATTACGGAAGTTTCAGTTAAAACTTAATCCAGCAAAGTGCACTTTTGGAGCTAGGTCAGGGAAATTATTAGGCTTTGTGGTCAGTGAAAAAGGGATAGAAGTTGGCTCAGACAAGGTCAGAGCCATACTAGAATTGCCTCCACCGCAAACTCAGAAAGAAGTTCGAGGATTTCTAGGAAGATTGAATTACATTGTTCGATTTATTTCACAACTAACGGAGAAGTGTGATCCTATCTTTCACCTCCTTAAAAAGCACAATCAAGGCACTTGGGATGAGAAATGCCAGAATGCTTTTGAAAGGGTCAAGTAGTATTTGTTGAACGCTCTGGTGTTGTCTCCGCCCAGTCCAGATAGACTATTAATACTGTACTTATCAGTATTCAGTAATTCCATGGGATGTGTGATTGGTCAACATGATGAGTCGGGAAGAAAGGAAAAGGCGATATATTACCTTAGTAAAAAATTCACTGAGTGTGAAATGAGATATTTGCCAATTGAGAAGTTGTGTTGTACTTTGATTTGGACGACTCGGAAGTTGAGGCAATATATGTTATATCATACGACTTGGCTAATTTCAAAACTTAATCCATTAAAGTACATGATGGAGTCAACAGTCCTAAATGGAAGAATAGCAAGGTGGCAGATACTGCTTTCAAAATTTGATATAGTCTATGTGAGTCAAAAGGCTCTAAAAGGAAGCGCGGTAGCAGGATTTCTCGCTAGCAGAGCTCTAGAAGATTACGAGCCATTGAGTTTTGATTTTTCAAATAAGGAGTTAATGTGTGTAACAACTACAGAGGATTATCCTTGGAAGTTGAGCTTTGATGGGGCATCTAATGCAGTGGGAAATAAAATCGGGGCAGTCTTGATATCCTCAAACGGTGATAATTATCCATTAACATGCAAGTTGGATTTTGGTTGCACAAACAATATGGCCGAGTATGAAGCGTGCATCATGGGACTCCGAGCGGCTATAGAGCGAAGAATAAGAACCTTGGAAGTTTATGGAGACTCTGTATTGGTAATTTACCAGCTTAAAGGTGAATGGGAGACAAGGGATCCTAAATTGATCAATTATCGAAAGGTAGTTTTGGGGTTACTTGAGGAGTTCGATGACATCACTTTCAATTATATCCCACGAGATGAAAACTAGATGGCATATGCTCTAACAACCTTGGCTTCAATGATTAAAGTGAATAAAGAGAAGGAGATGAGACCCATTCGATGAGTATCTTCGAAGATCCAGCTCACTGTTGTAACATTGAGGAAGAAGAAAAGGATGATAACCCTTGGTATCAGGATATATTGCGATATGTGAGATATCGTAAATACCCAGAACAGGCAACTGAAAATGATAAGCGAACTTTAAGGAGATTAGCCTGTGACTACATTTTGGATGGAGACATCTTATACAAAAGAAGAAAAGACCAAGTACTGTTGAGATGTGTTGACGCCGTGGAAGCTAAGTTAATCTTGGAAGAAGTTTACGAGGGTGTTTGTGGAACGCACGCTAATGGTTTCACGATGGCTAGACAAATCATGAGGTTTGGATATTATTGGTCTACTTTGGAAGGGGATTGTATCAACTACCCCAAAAAATGCCATAAATGTCAGATTTATGGAGACAAGATTCATGTACCACCTTCACCTTTACATATCATGACTTCTCCATGGCCCTTCTCTATGTGGGGCATGGATGTCATCAGACCGATATCACCAAAAGCTTCAAATGGGCATCATTTTATTTTTGTGGTCATTGATTAGTTCACAAAGTGGGTAAAGGCTACCTCTTATGCGAATGTTACTAAGTCGGCTGTAAGTCGATTCTTGAAGAAAGAGATTATCTGTCGGTATGGGATGCCTGAGAAGGTCATATCTAACAATGCATTGAATTTGAACAACAAAATGATAGCAAAAGTTTGCAGTCAGTTCAAAATCAAACATCACAACTCTTCTCCGTATCGCCCAAAGATGAATGGGGCAGTAGAAGCGGCCAACAAGAACATCAAGAAGATAGTGGGGAAAATGACCGAGACTTATAGAGATTGGCGTGAGAAACTTTCGTTTGCACTTTTTGCCTATCGAACCTCTGTCAGAACCTCTACTGGGGCAACTCCTTTTTCATTGGTTTACGGGATAGAGGCAGTGTTACCCATTGAAGTCGAAATACCGTCTCTTCAAATTTTATCGGAGATAAAGTTGGATGAGGCTGAATGGATACAAGCGTGATATGATCAGTTGAACCTGATTGAGGAAAAGAGGCTGAGAGCCATTCGTCATGGTCAGATGTATCAGAAACGAATGATACGAGCTTATGACAAGAAGCTTCGACCAAGAGAATTCCAAGAGGGGGACCTTGTGCTGAAAAAGATCCTTCCCATTCAAAAGGACATTAGAGGAAAATGGATGCCGAATTGGGAAGGGCCGTATGCCGTAAAGAAGGCTTTCTCTGGGGGGTGCATTAATTTTAACGAAAATGGATGGGAAGAACTTACCCAATCCAGTGAATACAGATTCAGTCAAAAAGTACTCTTTTTAAATGAGAGAAGAATTCAGGGTGAAAACCCGCAAAGGGCGCCTTGAGTTTTCAAAAAAAAAAAAGGGAAAATGGAGAGGCCAAGGTGAAAACCCGCAAAGGGCGCCTTGTGACCAAAGGGGATTTTGAGTTGAAAACCCGAAAGGGCAGCTCAAATTTTAAAGAATAAATGGTAATCTTGCTATATCTGATTCAACAAGTAGTGAAGCGCGTTGCATATCGAGGCATCAACAAAATACTTTGGATCTTTTAAACACATGTTGAACTCAAAAAAGTCTTTACAGAGCTGGTGTATAGACGCTCAAGCGGCGATATCTAGGGCATCTAACTTCTGTCTTGTTTGCTATCTTTAGATTCTCTTTCTTCTCAAAGATAGGCTATCAGATTAATTTTCTTTGTATTTTTGACAAATTCATTCAAAATTAATTATTCTCAAGATTAAATTCATCTTCCATTATTCTTAAAATATGTTGCATTAAAATAATGATAGATGAACCAAATAATTTTCACAAATGAAGTTTCACGCATTACTCTGGAAATTTCTAGATAATACAAGAAATTAAAACAAAACAATTGTTCGAGGAATTCACGTAAGTGAGGTTTGAAAGATCTCGAGGAAATTCTTTCTTTTGTCCAAAATGATGATTGAACAAATCAAACGATTCGATCCTAAGAGAGGATCATCTTACAGATATTTTTAGTGGGTCATAGCATTTGAAGAATGGTATAAACCCACAAGCTGAGTAGGAATGAGACTTCGAGAGAAGTAAGGATAAACCTCGATCAAGGAATGAGGGATGACATCCGAAATAGGAGTTATTTTCATAAACATTTTGCATCATGATATGTCTAATTAGGAGCATTTGACTCATTTCGATCATGACATCTTAATTATTTGGCATAAACATAAATGCCAGGAAATCAATTCTACAGGTGGATTCCCCAGTGGACAATGTCGCAAGATTGATTGAAAATTACAAAATTCAGCGCCTTAACCCCTTAAGCAGTAGGGTAATAGGTTAAAGTATAGCAGATCTGGCCTTCAGGTGTTCACGTTGAAGCAGATCCAAGATGATTTGGCATCTCTGTAATGTCAGAGAACAAATCGAAGAAGCAGATTTGGCATCTCCATATTTGACGGAGAGCAGATCGAAGACATAGCAGATCTGACCTTTGGATGTTTTCACATCGAAGCAGATCCATGATGATTTGGCATTCTTGTGTTTACAAGGAGCAAATCGAAGACATAGTAGATCTGACCTTCAGGTGTTTACACTGAAGTAGATCCAAGATGATTTGGCATCTCTGTATTATCAGAGAACAAATCGAAGAAACAGATTTGGCATCTCTATATTCGACGGAGAGCAGATCGTAGACATAGCAGATCTGACCTTTAGATGTTTTCACATCGAAGCAGATCCAAGATGATTTGGCATTCTTGTGTTTACAAGGAGCAAATCGAAGACATAGCAGATCTGACCTTCAGCTGTTTACACTGAAGCAGATCCAAGATGATTTGGCATCTCTGTATTGTCAGAGAACCAATTGAAGAAACAGATTTGGCATCTCCATATTCGACAGAGAGCAGACACATAGCAGATCTAACCTTCAGATGTTTATACTGAAGCAGATCCAAGATGATTTGGCATCCTTGTGTTTACAAGGAGCAAATCGAAGACATAGCAGATTTGGCTTTCACGTGTTTACGCTGAAGCAAATCTAAGATGATTTGGCATCTCTGTATTGTCAGGGAACAAATTGAAGAAGCAGATTTGGCGTCTCTGTGTTCGACAGAGAGCAGATCGAAGATATCAACATGACAGTCATGAGTTTGCAAGGAGCAGATTGAGGAACCCTGATCTGATAAAGCCGGGAAAACTTGGTCTTTCTATAAGTCTTTGCTCAATTCCTATTACACAGCAATGAGCAAAGAGGGGCAGCTGTAATAGCCCAAATTTGCCCGGATCTTAAACCAAATAAAATAGCAATAAATAAGTGTTTATTTATTACAGTCCAGTTTACAAAAGCCCAAGTGTTTGTGGCCCAAATACTTAAAACCTCAGACCATTACCCACTCATCCCAATAATTTTCAAACCCAAACTTAAACTAAACCCACACTTAAACCCGTTATACAATTAGCCGAGGACTAAAGCGGCTCAACTGGCCCAGCCTATTACACCAAGGCAGGAAACCCTAGGGTTTCTGCCTTTTTTTTTTCTCCTCGACCCGCCACTGCTTTTGAAAGTTCAGGGAGCGTCTGTCCAGTTCCCAAAAATCGAGACGGCCATCAATGCTCTATCTTAGGTCATCAATGCATTGTCACAGGCCCTTTAACGTACCACAACCCTTCAGCTCGGCCACCGATCACGCCTCCACCAGTGGGCCAAAATTTCAGCACCGTGTTAGGGCCATTTCCACTGATCGGGCCGAATCATCGTCAGCACGAGTCCACGCCAGCAACCACCGTGATTTTTGCGGCCACCTACAAGAAATGGAAGGAAATTAAAACAAATAAAATCAGCAGATAGACCTAAACAGATATGGAAAGAAATCTAAGATTTCTTTCCAAAACAGAACAGCTTCTAGGTTATAAAGCCTTTTTCAAACCTGCAAAGATGGGGGAAACTTACGTTTTTTACACACATAGGCAGAGATTTACACACTTACACACGCAGAGATTTTTTCACACATAGAGAGAGAAAAACACCAGAGATACACCACAAAGATATTGTACACCGAATATTTTTGCAATAATATACCAGAAAGATTTCACGAGAAACGAAGGTGATCTATTGTTTTCTTTCTACTTTTATTTTATTTTTTATTTTATTGCAAGCAATCTGCATATAATACATTGAAAAACAAAGGAGAAAGAAGTACCCTTTAGATTCGCCGAAAAAAGCGAAACTTTTCGGATCCCGACCGCCGTGTGTGGCAGAGGTGGTAACGGCGCGTGGGGCTGAGCACGGAGGTCCGATGAACGGAGCAGACTGGCCTAGGGCCGGAGCTCAGTGGACTGGGAAGAATTTTAGAGGGTTTTTTTATTTTTTTTACAGGGGATTAAAATGATTTTTTAAGCTGAAGTTCGGATTATATAGGAGAGGGATGCGATGTCGTTTTGGAATGACCGTTTAGTGACCAAAACGGTGTCGTTTCAAGGCCCAAGATCTGCGCGTTGACCCGTGACTCAGGAAGGATCCGCGTGTTTTCGACAAAAGGGTTATTTGTGCAATTGATCCCTCAGCATTTTCTAACATTTGCAATTTCATTTTATTGTATTTATAATTTGCCCATGATATTTTATGCTTGTTTCAATTTAGTCCTGACAGCTTCTTTAAGGTTTATCCCAGAACGACATCGTTTTAAGGAGGAGGATTTAATTACCCTATGAGTCCCTCACATTTTTGCGCAGATTCTCAGGGTCCCTAATTTATTTTATTTTTTAAATTTTGCCCCATGTAGATTTTAAAAATTTAAAATTAGCCCTATGTTTTATTTATTTTTATAATTATTTATTTTATTTTCTTATATTATATGTTATATGATTATTTTATTATATGTTATTTATTTTATATATTATTACATATTATTTATTACATATTTTTATATATTTTGTATCTATTATAAATTGTTTTAAAATTATGTATATTATATCATATGTTAAATGGATTTAAAGATTTTATATATATATATATATATATATATATATATATATATTTGTGCATATAATCCTTTTTTTAAAAAAATATTATCTATTATATATTTTTATTCTCTTAAAAAATCTTAATGTTTTATATTATTTATTTAAAATATTTAACATGTATAATATTTTTAATTGTTTTAATAATAAAAGTTTTTTATATATTTTTAAAATATTTTCCTATGTATATTAAATTGTTATATATTATTAAATTCTCTTCTTTTAAATTTTTTACATATATTACTCATTTAAATATGTTAATTATTATATACATATATGTTTTTTAAATATTATTATTATTTTTTACCTTTTATCAATATTGATTTGGTGTTTTAATTATTCGTATTTGTTTTTAAGTGTTATTTTGTCACTTTTTATTATTATAAATTTTGATTTCCACTTCTATTTTTATATTCTTTAATTGATTATAAATTGTTTTGTATTTCTATTTACTAACATTGTATATAGGTTTATCTTTTAGCATAATCATCTTATGATGTGTATATTTCAATATTTTAGGTTATTTCTTATTTACCTATATTATTATGAATTGTAATATGTTGTAATTTATTACCTTTGGTATATTTGTCTTGTGATATATATTAACGCCATTCTTCTGCATGAGTCAATGTTTTAAATAAAGAAATTCATTTTTACCAAATTACTCAAATTTTTTCCAAAATATAAAGGCAATACTTAATGTTTGGAAGCTTCGGGAAAAATAGTGCCCTAACTTACTGGGTTGCGATTTTTCTCATCGAATTTGAACATTCAAGTACCCTTCTAAACGTTTTGAGTTTTTAAAATATAAACAACTATTTTCGAGATTTCAAAGAGTTGTGTCCTAACTCACTGGATATGGCGTTTTGTTGTTCTGAAATAGAAATTTCCAAAAGACAAGCTTAGTTTTAAAATATTGCTTCTTAACTTACTGGATGTGATATTTTGACTCGTTTGAAATAAGCGAGCCTAAATTTTTCAATCAAAACATTCTAAATAAAAGAGGATTGTGTCTTAAAACTTTCAAATTTCTGACCTTAAAGACACTTGATAATCAATTAGGTACCAATTTTTGGGCGTTACGAGGGTGCTAATCCTTCCTCGTTCCTAACCGACTCCCGAACCCATTTTCTTGATTTCGTAGACCAAAACTAATGATTTTAAACAAAATGATTTATTGGTGATCCAATCACACCTAAAAAGGTTCATGGATACTCCCGTTTTTATTTTTCTTAAAGTCGATTTCTATTTTCCAAAACCCGATTTAAAAAGGGTCTCGATAATAACTCCAGCTAAAATGAGAAAGAAATACTTTTTGATTACAAAAAAGAATCAAAGAACAAAAAAGTTAAGGAAGAAGGATTCCCCTCCAATAGAACTGTTTCCACACATATATATGACCTATGTCCTCATAGTGGAACTTGAAAAGTGTCACACTCTTTCAAAACTTGTCTTTCTTTATGGCCTACACATTCTGATAAGAACACAAATGAGAATCTAGCATAGTAAATATTAGATTAGTCTATCCAATTGGTTCTTAACTAGATCGCTTTACAGCCCAACTAGAACCATACTTAGACAACCAAACGTACTATACCTTTTACGTAACCCCATATCATAATTTCCTTTTCACTAAGTAGTCATTTCAGTCCAATTGACAAAGTAATCTGACATAAGATCTTTACTTACTTGGTATACATCCATCCTATCTACCAAAAGAAACGATTAGGCAAATAGCAGTGCACCAAAACAGTTTATTTTAATAGAACACGACCAAATATTGGACCCGTCATATTTGGGGTATGACAAAAAAGTTGTGGTCTAATAAAACATTTCCATGATAATGGTACTATGTAGTTTATCCCTTTGTCCATGATTTCTAGATTGAGCACAAGTTATTAAATAAACATTGTATAGTCCAATCTTTTATTTCATTATTTCTGAATAGACTTAAATATACAAATGAGTTTGATATCTCATATCAAATTATTTGAGCTTTACTATGTATTTCTAATCTCTTTTTATTAGAGGCCCAAGATATCTCTCCCATTATGTAGGATGAGAAAATCATATATTAACCACTCACATATCACTACATGGTTTGTGGTATATCCGACAACAATCCTTATAGTATATTCAATTACAAAAGACTTTTAATTTCATCATAACACATGACTCTCAATGTTGAGAAATATGGTGACCTCAAGTATAAGGATCACATGCAACATTATCACTATGATAATTGATGTGATTTTTACATAATAATCCAAGAGCATTCTCATTACAAGTCAGTTCAGTACACTGTTATTTTAACATGTTCTCATATGTTGGCTCAAAATATGATCTACCATAATTTGATACGTCAAACTAGGCTCCATTCTCGAGCAATTTAAATGTTTTTATCATGTTTTTAGTTAGTTTTTTATTTTTCTTTAATAAGTTAATTAGTGAGTTTTATGCTATATCAAAACACAGAAGTTGTGATACCCTTGACAGTGCCAAAATGAAGAGGATAGAGGCCATCTATAGTGGTATCATGATACCAGCCATGGGTCCCAAGGACCTCCTATTTCAAGATTGACGAGGGTATCGCATACTAGACCATGAATATCATGATACAGCTTTTGTGAGAGGACAAAAAATGACTATAGGGGTAGTCCTTGTCCAATTTCAACAACAATCAAGAACACATGTTGAGGGGCATTTTGGTCAACAAAAATAAGGTCTGATGCCTACTAAAAAAGGTCAAAACTTGGTTGGAGAGAGAAGACACACACAACATGCATTTTAGATACAAGTTTTAGCTTAGTTTTCTTAGTTTCTTCTTCATCTTTTTAAGGTTTAGTCTTCCCCATAGTTGTAGGGTTTAGTTTTCTTTTTTTTTTTCTTTTTTGCATTTCTTGGTTTTCTTTGTATTTTCTTAGCAAGTTAAGTTAGTTATTACTATAACTCAAGTTTATTTACATTTTTAACACCTTAAACTCTTTTCTAATTACATTTTAGTCCTAGTTTAATATTAGTTAGCTTTGTTTTCTCTTACCTATTAAAAATCATTGCTTTAATATTTTTATTCATCTATCTTATTATCATTATTGTTGGTTGATAAAAATGTTTTGTAATTGATTTTTGGATTCAGTGACTAAATCCTAAATCTGGACTAAATAAAATAAACTTAAAAACTTAGGATTGAAGTCCCTAAGGGAAAATTAAGATAAGTGAGATAAAGAGGTAATCCTATTTGGCACCAATTCATTAGTCCCAGCTTAGTTGGATGAGGTCGAGAGATAAATTAGACTAAATTATCTAATTTGGAAAAGTAGAGACCGAGAGGTAAAATGGAACAAATTTAGGAGTGTTAGCTGTAACACCCCTAACCCATATCCGTCATCAAAACAGGGTTTCAGAGAATTATTGTAATATCTTGATTTTGGGCCTAGTCGGAATAGTTTTTTTCGTGACCACAAAATTCGAGATAGAAATAATTATTTTATGATTATTTTAAGGTCTATGATATGACTGCATGATTGTGTGAAAATTTCGTGAAGAAATTTTATGCATAAAGTGCTTAAATTGAAATTAGGGACTAAATCGAATAATTTGTAAAACTTGCATTCTAGAAGTTTCTAGTATGAAATTGTTTTGAAATATTAATTAGGAGGTCTTAAATAGAAATTTTACCAATTTCTAAGTCTATGGACAAAAATTGGACATGCATGGAATTTTTGGAAAGTTTAGTAGTAAGGGCATTTTGGTCATTTAGGGGTAAAATGAATTAAAATACAAAATTAAAAGCCAATTTTGCTCATCTTCAACCCCATGGCCGAATATAGCAAGGAGAAACCATGGCTAGGGTTTTCAAGCTTCCAAGCTCGATTAGCAAGGAAAACCTGAATTCGGGCTAAAATGGGAAAATACAAGTTGTGGACGAAATGGTAAAAGTAGCCATTTTCGCATACGAGGTAAGTTCATATGTAAATGTTGGTAACATAGTTATTTTTTTAAATGTTTTAATGTTATTTAAATGATATGATAATTATTATGAAATATCATACTTGTGACAATTGTTTGATAATATGTCAAATTATGTGATATACTTGGAAAATGTGAAATACTACCGAGTATCGGTATCAACATTCCATAGAAGATGGTTGAGACATATGATTGGGAAAAATGTCCTGTTGAACCTTAGGAATGGATTAGGATACAAGTGACATGTCACTGGGATATTTGGGCATCCGAACTCGTTGAGTTGAGTCCGAGTTCACTTATGGATGCGAGCATCCGAACTTGTTGAGTTGAGTCCGAGTTCGTGAGATGTAACTAGGCATCCGAGCTCGTTGAGCTGAGTCCGAGTTCACTTATGGATGCGAACGCCCGAGCTCGTTGAGTTGAGTCCGAGTTCGCTTATGGGCGGGTTACATGGTAGCTTGGCTACATATGTGGCACTTATGTGCAAACTTTCCATGTATCCGAATTATATTCCGATGTGTTCAACGGGTAAAGTTCTACTGAAATGGAGGAATACTCAAGATGAAAGGGACGTATTGGTAAGTGTTGTGAAATGGGTACTTTGAACAGGTATGTACTTAACCCTCGGGTTGAAAAATCGATATAACAACAATATGGTAAGATGATAAATGAAAATGTGATATGAATGTCTTGATGATGATTATGCAAATGATGTTTTATGTTTGCTTATATGGTTATGTTACTTGCTATTTGCATGTGAACTTATTAAGCATTTATGCTTACTCCTCCTTTTCATTCCTTGTAGTTTTGACAAGCCAACTCGAAATCGGAACGGTCGGAGGCTCGCTCACACTATCCGTGATACCATCTTGGCATAATGGCTTGTATATTTTGAGTATGGCATGTATAGCATTATAATCATTTTGTATATATGGTCTTACGATATGGTTATTGAGTGGTATGGAAATGCTTGGTAATGATTAGCTATTGGAATGGCTAATCATGATCATATTTGGTGTTATGTATGTCAAATTGCTAGCTAATCCATGGAAACCATGAAATAGGTAAAATTTACCATAAAATAGATTCAGACAGCAGTAGTGACGTGAATTTGAAAAATCACTAAAAATAGTAGAAATGGAATTAAATAATGAATAAGTTATGGAATCGAAGCTTGATGAGTCTATTTTCATATGGAAGAAGCGAAACAGTTATATGAGCTATATTTTATTAGATGTTTAAATTTTTGTGAAACAGGGCCAGAGCAATTTCTGGATCCCCTGTTATGACTTTGGAAATTCACCATAAATTTTACAAAGATAATTAGAAGTCATTATTTATATGTACAGATTCCTTATTGAGTCTAGTTTTATTAGAGACAAACGGCATAGTCATTGAATCTCTGTACAGGGAGATATCTGATTCGTAATACACAGAGGTCAGAGTAGTCGAACCCTGAAATAGGGGAAAGTTTAACTAATAAACTGTACTAATTGGCCCGACCAAAAATTCTAGAAAAACAATTATTAGATAGATATATGAGTCTAGTTTCAGGAAAAATTTACGGAATTGGATTTCGAGTTTCGGAACTCACGATATGATTTTTAAAGCGACTGTGATGCAGTTAGCCAACTTGTCTGGAAATTTTAAAATGAATTGTATGAGCTGTTTAAGTAATGAATTAAGTCCATTAACACCTCGTGTTCGACTCCGGCAACGGTCTCGGGTACGGGGTGTTACAATTATCAGAAATTTCATAACATTTTACAAATAATTTACGTAAATTACTATTTATTTATCGAGATTATTCAATGTGTCCCTTAATTGGGCCCTCGAGGCCCAAATTCGAGCATTAGTTTGAGTCGAGACTTAATCGAAACCTTTAAGAATTTTTCGCAAAATTTCAAAAATTTTCTAAGGTACAGGGCTCACACGCCCGTGTGGTCCAAGGGACACGCCTGTGTGACCCTGGGACATGCCTGTGCTACGGGCTCTGTTTGATCCCATGTAACTCTCTGACTTGTGCACACGGCCATGCCACATGCCCGTGTGCTAGGCCGTGTGGTTAATTAAATCAATTCAAAATTAGGTGTAGGTTTTACACGGCCAAGACACACGCTTGTGTTCTAGGCCATGTAGCACACACGGCTGAGACACACGCCCGTGTATCTGCCCGTGTGCTCAATTCTGAGCATTCTATTTCTCAAAATTAAGGTTCAGGGGATACACGGCCTAACTACACACCCATGTGCCCGGCTGTGTGTCATACACGGTCTAGACACACGCCTATGTGGACAAAATAAAGCCATTTCTAGCTTCATTTCTCACCCCAAATCACACCCATGACCTGCACTTGAAACACACATCCAATACCAACCATTCCAAGCAATGAAATTAAACAAACTTCATCGTTCAACAAGGTATATCATTACATGCTTATGTGTTTATAAAGTTATCTTGGATTAACTTAGGCATTAACATCATTTGATCACATGTACTTAACATAGCACATATGAATATATCATAGCAACCTACTTTATCATACCAAAATAAGCCATTACTAGCCATTCCAATGGCTAGGTTACAAAACACCATTAACATGCCATTAATGGCCAAGTTTCCCTATACATGCCATTATACCAAAATGATTTTACTATATATACCCAAAATAAGTTAGTCAATAGTGTGATGATGCTCCAATGATCTTCCAACCTTCACAAGCTTTCGAGTACTATAAAATAGGGAAAATAAAATGGAGTAAGCATTATATACTTAGTAAGTTCGTATAACGGAAACTAAACTTACCAATCCCGTTTATTAATTCTAAGCATACAATACCATGTTTCCATCATTTGGCACAATTGTCTAAACACATGCATTCAATCAAACATGTTAGTCACAAAATCCTCATATACATCAAGTTAACATAGATGAGCTCATCATGAAATATTTTTTCAAGTCATTATCATTCCATCTCATAATTTTCATATCTTTTCAAGAGTTTTGTGTCCGTTGAATCATTGAAATTCTAATGGATGCTCAAGTAGTACACTCAAGGTGTACAATTCAATATGTTGTCAATTCTTATTCAAGGGTACCCATTAGGGCACTTGATCAAGGAACACACTCTCGAGCCACATATCGTATAATAGGATTACCAGTCCAAGCTAAATCCTTCATATAATGTATGCTCAAAGAGCCCAATTAGGATTACCAGTTTAGGCTAAACCCTAATCGTAACATATACTCGAGAGGTATTATCTCAGGATTACCGGTTCGAGCTCAATCCTTTCTATAGCAAGGTTAATAGGATTACTCGTCTGAGTTAAATCCCATCTGCAACAAATGCAGGACCTTATTAGTTTCGGGAAAGCGCATATAATCATCGGAATTCAATATTCAATCGGGACTTAACCATTTTTCATTATTTCAGGCATGTATTCAAATATTCATTATAGCAATCAAAAAAATTCATATCAATATAAGTAACATTACATACAAACACAACATTCAATTAAACATATTTACAAGTTCGGTTAAGTTACACAAACATCTCTCGACACTTGTTGGCGTATAAAATCTACTAATCTGAAATCTTTTCTTTTCCTCGATCTAGCTTCGAATTTATGTTATCTGAATCTATATAAATAGCTTTAACCATAAATTTCACATATTTCATATTTATTTGGACTCAATTTACGTCCTAGGAAAAATTACCATTTTGCCCATAACTTTTCCATAAATTTCAATTTCGTCCCTAGGCCCGGAAAATGAAACTTGTGCAATTTACTCCATATTCCAAGCCTAACCAAAATCCCATTACAAAATTTACAACCCATGTATTCATAAAAATTTAAAATTTTTCATCAAATTTCACAACTTTACATTTTAGTCCCTAAATCATGTTTTCATCAAAAATTACTTCGTAAAAGTTGTTTATCTATCAACAGCCTTTCATTTTTTTACCATAAATTTCAAATTTTTAGCATATACATCCAAGACCCATTTTCCATACTTTGATAACTTTTCAAATTAATCCCCCAAATAGATAGATTAGACTATCCCAGCTTCAAAAATATCAAAATTACTAAAAACGGAACAAGGAAACTTACCCAATTAAGCCTTGAAAGTTTCTTCTCTCTCTCCTAGGGTTATTATATAATTTTGGGGTTGAAGATGACAAAAATAAGATGATATTTCTTTTTATCATCTTTTAATTAATTAATCATTTCAATTTCCAATTTAGTCCCTACTCTTTTCTAATTTTTCCGTGGATGAGTCACCAAAAAAAATCTATGTACTTCTTTATGGTCTAATTACCATATAAGGACCTCTAGTTTTGAATTCCATAGCTATTTAATCCTTATAGCTACTAGAATTCAACTTTCACATTTTATGGGATTTTGTCCTTCTCATAATTAAACACTTAATCGATAAAATTTTCTTATCAAATTTTTCACACGACATGTCTATCATAATACGGACCATATAATAAAATAAAAATAAATTTTATTTTTGGGTCGAATTTGTGGTCTCGAAACCACTATTTCGATTTTACTGAAAAAAGGGCTATTACATTAGCGATTTAGATCCCTTATTCAAAAGTTAATGAAAAACATAGACATCAGTCAACTACTACATGTTATCTTAGTTGTTCAAATTTGCTAGTTTCGTATTTAGTTTCATTTATAATTTAGTCCTTCGCTGTTTTTAGGTAATTAATTAGCATAATTAAACTTGTGAATGGTCTGTCGTAATATAGTACGTAGTGAGCAGTTAGCTAGACCTCATTTAATTGTATGTTTATACTTTAGAAATTACTTAATCACCGATTCCTTTAGGTTCGACACCTTGGAATACTTCGGTGTTCCATCTGACACTATAAATATTACAACTGGTATTGTCCGCTTGTAGTTAAAATTGCACCTTTAAAGTTGTTTTATAAAATTGTTTGTTTTTACGCGCACGCGCAATAACTGTAATAGTCCAGTTTAGACCCTAGTCAGAATAGTGGTTTCGGGACCACAAATCTGAGTCAAAAAAATATTTTTAAATTATTTTTCGTGTTTATAGTATGTGTTTAAGCATGTGTGAAAGTTTTGTATGAAAATTTTATCATTTGTATGCTTAATTTGATAAAAGGACCTAATTGTGTAAAATGTAAAAGTAGCCTTCTATTTGTTGAAGTGCCAAATTGCTATGCCTTTATATATGAGAGGTCCTTATGTTGACATTAATGGCCTTAATATATGTGATTTTATAATGGATTAAATAAGGTTAATATGGTAAATGATTTATTAATTAATAATTAAATAAAAAAGCATGAAATTAGGCCATTTTCATTCATCCTAATCGAATTCATCAAATAAAAAGAAAGAAAACTTGAGCTAGGGTTCGGTTATGCTAAAGTTTGATTAAAGGTTCATTTTTTTATCTGTTTTTGATAATTTCTATGTTTTTGCGATCGTTGCTTTGTGTTTTACTAAGCCCATGTCTCAATTTCTGATTTTTTTGATGATTTTGAGCTATGTCATTGATGAAACTATGAGTTTTATGAAGTTTGATGATAGTAAAAAGAAGCTTGATGTTGGGTTAACATGTTTTGTCTTTTAATTTTTGATGAATTTGAGTAATTTGGACTAAATTACAAAAATGAGATTTTAAGGGACTAAAATGTGAAATAAATGAAATATGTGGACTTTTATGAATAGTATGAATATTCGGCCTAATATATGTATAAAGAAATTGGTGTATTTTATGATTTTATGAATTAGGGACTAAATTGTCAAAATGTGAAAATGTGAGGGCTAAATTGTAAAATGCCCTAAATATGTGTTTTTGGGTTGAATTGAATGATTTAGTGAATAAAAGAGTTAGATTTGAATTTATATAGATCAAGAAACAAAGAAAACGAAATTAGATCGGGGAAAATCGAAAGTTGTCGAGTAGTCGATTCTGTTCATTCGAATCCGTACGAGGTAAGTCAATATAGAAATTAAACATGTTTAAGTTGATTTAATTAGGTTTATATGATATTGAATTGTGATAAATGGCTATATGAAAGCTCAATATTTGATATACGAGAAAGTTCTGATAATGTAACGTCGTCCGAAAAGACTTGTACAAACCATAGGAATAGTTAGGATACATATGTCATGACATAGGATCCGATATCTACTTTCGTGTAAGACCACGTCTGGGACGTTGGTAGAGGTGATCATGGGCCGAGCCGGGCCAAGACAAAATTTTAGGCCCGTCTACTACGCCTGGGCCCAGGCCAGCCCGAAATATGGGCCTACAAATTTGTCCAAGCCTGGCCCGAAATAAAATTGCAAGCCCGAGCCCGGCCCGGCCCATATTAAAAATTTTTTCTTATTTCATTAAATAAAAAAATTTAAAAATATAATAAATCAAATATATTTAAAAACATAAAAACAAATATTAAAACAAATAAAAATAATACTAAAACAATTCTTAAAACAATACACAAATTAACAATATAACAAAAAAATGGTTATATTAAAAATTTAAAATGATTAAAAATACCCGAGGCCCGACCTGTTTTCTAAACAGGCCTCATTTTTTTGCCCAAGCCCATTTTTCGGGCCTATATTTTTGCCCAAACCCTCCCATTTTTCGGGCGGGCCTTTGGGCCATGATCAGCTCTAGACGTTGGCATTGACTTTTCATTTATGTGTAAGACCATGTTTGGTACATCGGCATCGTATTTGATTTTGTGTAAGACCCTGTCTGGGACAGTGGCATCGATATTTGATTACATGTAAGACTACGTCTGGGACGTTGGCATTGTATGAGCTTTCCTAGCTATCAGAGTATCCTTATTGATTCTAAACGGCTCAACAGGCATTTCGAGCAACGAATAACTATGTGGATGTGTATCCGAATCAAGTACGTTTGAAATGTTTATCATCATTTGAGAAAAAAAGGTAAGTATATGTGCAAGTGATGATAAGTGATATAAGTATAAGAAAACATGCTATATGTGCAAATGAATTGGGAATATGTGAAATGTATATGAACTATGAGTTTTGTGATAGTATTTGACTACAGGTATATATTTTAATATGCTTATATGAGTTATAATATGAGTTTATTTGTATATGGCTTACTAAGCTTTTGAAAGCTTACTTTGTGTGTGTTTTCAATTATTTTATAGATATCGTAGCTTTCGGAAGCTCAGGGATCGTCAAGGATCATCACCACACTATCAAACTCTATTTTGGTACATTTTGAAAGTGTAAATATTGAAGTATGGCATGTATAGGCTAGAAGTTTGTGAATATGTTTGGTAATGTGTATATCCCACCATGTGATTTGGCTTGGTTTTGATTGTGTAGATGAATGAGTTTTTGGTATGAATTATGTTATTCAATAATGTCTATGTGATGTGTTATGGATGACCGAGTGAGTTAGTTAATTTGGTAAGTTTTTGGTATGTGCCTATTTTGGCATTTGGTTGAGAATGAATGAAATGAAATGAGGTTATGAAACAAATGTTTAGATATGATTTTATTTTATAATTTGGCATGGTTTGGTATGGTTATTAAGCATGAAATTGGTTGATAATGATATGGTATGATTGATGTATGTTTTAGTTGTGAATTGGATGAGAATTTGGTATAAAATGTTTGGTTTTGATCATGTAGGGAGGACCCAAAATTAGGGTGGCAAATTGGCCTTGTAAATAGCCTATTTTTGTCCACACGGGTAAAGACACGAGTGTGTGTATCATCTATGTGTGATAGACAATTATGTTACACGACCGTGTATCCCCTGAGGAACCCTACGATTTTAAGTTAGTATGCCCTACAGTTTTGACACGGCCTAGACACACGGGCGTGTCTATCGGTCGTGTGTGGCACACGGGCTGGCACATGGGCGTGTGGTCGGCCATGTGACCCAAGTCAGTAGCCTCTCTAATTTTCATGTGGCTTGGCACACGAGCGTGTCTTGTAGCCGTGTGGGACAAGTCAGTATGTATGCCCTATTTTGCCACAGCCTAGACACACGGGCGTGTCTAATGCCGTATGAGGCACATAGCCTGTTCACACGGGCGTGTGACCTTTATAACTTTGAAAAATGTTTAAGTTTTGAAAAATTTTGTATGAGCTTGGTTTAGTCTTGACCCTATTCTAAAGCATGTTTAAGGTCTCGTAGACCTATATAAGGGGACAATTTTGAATGATTATTATATGCTTTGATTATGTTATGTTTAAGTATATATGAATGTTCCGATATGTCCGGTAACGCCTTTAACCCTAGTCCGGCGACGGATACGGGTTAGGGGTGTTGCAATAACAATCAATATGTCATACCTTTGACAATACTTTATCATCAACCAACCCTACATTAGTCCTAACATATTATTGTTTTCTTGACCACGATAATACTTTACTAGAGACGGTTTAAGAATAATCATATTAGTCTAATGGTTTTATTATTATTTACTTTAGTTTATATACAAAAATAAAAAAAATGAACATAATAATGGAAATGTCTTTTATTAAAAAAATAGAAGCAGTATGTATTACAATAATCTTGTTATTGGTCTCCAGGCACACTCTTACAAGTATATTAGGATAATGTTATAAAGGTAGAATCCATTGGTGTTCTTGAAGGGGAAGATAGGTAAGGCTTAGGAGGAATTTGCAATACTTCTACGCTTCCTTCCAACATCTCTATCACCTTACTCATTGAAGGCCTGTCTAGTGGATTTGTTTGTATGCACCACAATCCCACCAATATCATCTTCTTCGTAATCTCAGTTTCTTCTATAGTCTTAAGGCCTAATAATTGAGGTTCCATATTGCCTTGTACAACATACCCATAGATCCAATGAGGATAATATATCTCGCTAGTTTGACTTACCCCAACATTTATGTTTTTTCTTCCTCCAACCATCTCTAGAATCACCATTCCATAACTATAAACGTCAGATTTATGCGAAACACCTCCAACGTTTCTGCAAAATACTTCTGGAGCTATGTAACCAATTGTCCCTCTAGCTTCCAACATTGATACAATACTCTCTTTCATGGTACATAGTTTTGCAAGCCCAAAATCAGCGATTTTTGGGAAAAATTTATCATCTAGAAGAACATTATGAGGCTTTATGTCGAAATGCAAAATTCGAGTGTTGCAACCACAGTGCAAGTATTCAAGTCCTCGAGCTATCCCAATTGCAATTTCGAACAATTTTTCCAATGACAAGTGCTGACAGTCCTTCATGGTAGCTTCTTTGTAAATGAATCTTTCTAAAGATCCATTGGGCATGAACTCATAAATTAGAGCTCTTTTCTGACCCTCTAAACAAAATCCTAAGAGAGTAACAATGTTAACATGGGAAGTTCGACTAATACTTGCAACCTCATTGATAAATTCTTGACCATTTCCTTTGGTTGTATTGAGCACTTTCACAGCAACAAGATGGCCATCTAGTAGCTTTCCTTTGTACACACTTCCATAACCCCCTTTACCTAGTTTTTCTTTAAATGAATTTGTCATTTTCTTGACGTCTAAGTAACTGTATCTTTTGGGACATAAGGTTCCATTATTTCTTATGACAGCCTCTATATTTGTGTCATTTTTTGTGGACTTCCAATGAAAACTTGTTATTCTAATGCATGGCATCGTTCTTTTGAAATAAAGTGTGATGATGATCCAAGTGATCAACAGGCTACTTGCTCCTCCGCCAAAACCTGTCATATCATAATCATGTGAAAAAATATTATTTTTAAATATTATTTATAAAATATGTAAAATAATTGATATAAAAATTTAATGAATTTGGGGAAAAAACTGTGATATCTTAAATTGAAAAAAAAGTATTTTGATATGTTATATAATAAGGATAAATCTCAAAATTATACATTAATTTTGATTTAATGTGTAATATCATACATAAATTTTGATTTGGTGTAATTATATAATTGTAATTAAATTTTCACATAACACATTAACACTTAGAAGATTATTTTATGTGACACTATTTTGGTTAACATTACTAAACTAAAAATAAATAAGTAAAATTTAATATTTTCACATAAATTTAAATTAAATTTCTACTTGTATAATGATAAAAAGCGTGCATTTTTGTTGTTGTGAGTGTTAAAGAAATGGAGGTGTGATTACAATAATTTTGTGAGTAATATTTAGGCAAATGATTTAGGCGATTAACGAAATGCCCTTTAGAAATTTGTTATCTCAACCTTGGCATGAAAGAAATTCAAAACTAATATAATAAAAACTATTAGTAAAATAGTATATAAATATTTGAAGGATTTACTATCAGAAAAAAAATATTTGAAGTAGGTTGATTTAGTTGATTAAGTACTGGTGATAAGTACCAAAGTTAATGTCTCACTAATAGTTTCATTTGAAATACCAAAATATAAGGTCATAACTAAGGAGCACTCAGGGGCCTTGGCCCCATTAGCTAAATGGGAATTTTGCTTTCAGCCCTTGAAAAATTAAAACATTCAATTTAACACCTTTTTAACTTTTTAATATAAAAATGTTAATTATGTTAGCAAAATTTTATAATTTTATTTTTCTAAATAGTTTTATTTTCCTTGCTCCTATTATATATATAAGTCTGTATGGATATAGACTAAGTTCATGTTTGAAGCATGATCATACATGGACAACCGCAAAAAACTTTTAATATCTTATTTGAACTTGAGTTGGATTTAATTTAGGATCTCTTTTTTGTTATTTTTTATTTCTCAAAATATTTATCGGAGTGAGTACAATAATTAATTTTCCACATTTTGTAGACCCATTAAAAGCATAAATACTGAACACAATTTTAAATACTTTTTTAGTATAAGTATTTTTACTTATTTAGTTATTAAATTTATGAACTTCACCTCGGTATTTTTAAAATTCATTTTCTATTAGGTACATTTATATATTAAATAAAATAAATTTTATATGTCATAATTTGTTTATTAGAAAGTCAAGATACAAGACAAGTCATAAATATGTAAATGTAAAAACATATTTTTAAAAGAGTAAACTCTACGATAGTCACCCAATTATTAAAAATTTATTTTAGCATTTAAAATAAAAAGTTTGTAATTTATGTACTTAAGTTACATAGTTTGATCATTTTGGGTACTCTCCTTAAAATTATAAATGGTAAGTTGACATGGCAGCAAAAAAATCAATATAATGATAAATTTAGCCTCAACTTTTACCTATTATATCGATTTAGTCATAATTTTAAAAATTAACTCTCAAAATTTACAAATGTTCTCAATTTGATTCTAATTCTAAAATATACAAAGAAATATATAAAATAAATATTTTCAAAATATATATAATAATAAATTTAAATTTTATATTAATATTTATATAAATATTAAATAAATATAATTATATTAATATTAAATAAAAAATCATTGCCCTCACTGAACCTCCAAGCACTCTCCCTTTCCTTCTCCCTCTCTATTGATGCTACAACCCCTTTACATCCCACAAGTTGAGGATCTCATCCTATATCATATTCTAAACTTAAACTTAAAGTAGTATGTAAAGTTAGCAAATCCTTCATATTCTCATCTAACTCTACTAATCTAATCTAATTAGATTTTTGATAGAAATCAATAAGTTCATTGAGACAAATTTGATGAGATTTTATTTCTTTATTTCTTTAGGATGGGGTCAATCTTTGATTATAATTTGATGAGATTTTATTTATTTCTTTAGGATTGAGTCAATCGTTGATTATAAGGATTCTTCAACTCTTTCCCTATAAAGCTTCAAGTGTTGTAGGTTATATTTATTATAACTCTTTCATTGTTGAAGATATACATAAATTCTTTCATAGTTGTGTTGATTTAGATGGTGCCAGAGCCTCCTTCAATTTCTTTTGGAATTGAAGCAGACACAATTATTATTTCTATTTAACGCTTCTGTTGTAACCTTCTTCCTTGTACCACAGTCACTATTTCTGATTCCAAAAAGGGTAATTGTGGTTCTCATGAAAAAAATAATAACCCTACAATTGTTTTCCCAATACAGGAAATTCTCTAATCACCCCATAATGCCTTGATGGAACAAATTATATTAAGTGATCCCTAAATGCCAAGAATAAGATTCGTGGAAGAAAGCGTTTGGGTTTTATTTTAGGTATGAAAGTGCCACCAAAAGATAAACTTTTAAATGAGTACGAAACTTGGTAAGAAGAAAATTTCTTGGTCAAATCATGGCTTCTTGATGCAATGAAAAAGGACATCATATCATTATTCCTTCGCTTGGGCACAACAAAAGAAATATGGGATGTTGTAAAACAAACATATTCTTTTGAGCAAGATGTTTCAAAAGCATATCAACTTTATTGTGAGGTGATGTCTATTCAGCAAAATGGTGAGTCCATTATTTCTTATTTTGGAAAACTACAAAAGATTTGGCAACAACTTGATGATATTGATTATTGTTCTATTTACTATGCAACTGTTATCACAAAATAAATTGCAAAGGCTAATACACAACATGTGTATATTTTTTTGTTGGATTGGATTCTTAATTGGATAGGGTAAGAGGTCGAGTACTTGCTACTAAACTACTCCTAAATATCCAAAGTGTGTATGTTGTAGTTTGTGCAGAAGCTAATTGACAGGGAGCCATGTTTGGAGGGACAATTGGAGGAGTTGCAATGATCACCAAAAGGACCTATTCAAAAACGGATCGTAAATTTAACCATTGTAATGGCACATGTCACAAAGTGGATAAATATTTTTGGTTACATGGATATCTAGATTGGCACCCAAAAAGCAAGAAGGCACCTCAAGCATCTTTTAATAACCAAAAGGATAACATCAATTGAAAGGTTAATTTAGCCACAAGTTCTGGACTCAATTAGGAACATCCCTTACTAATAATAGTGATTGGATAATTGATTCAGGTGCAATAGATCATATAACTTGTGATAGACAAAAAATCAGCCAATTATTTAATTGTTCTATGAATATTGTCACTAATGCTAATTAAGTTTCTTCTCCAATTGTTGGTATTGGTACTATCAAATTATCTCATTCTTTTGATATAATTTTTTTATTTGTGCCATCATTAAATTGTAACCTTATTTTAGTACAAAAATTAACCAAATCTTATAATATTTCATGTATTTTTCCCCACTCACTATATTTTTCAAGACCTACACACCAAGGTGAAAATGGGCAGTGGTAGAGAAAGGGGAGGATTGTATTATTTAAAAAATCGTTTTCAATATTTTACAAAGGGCAGGTTTATGTGGTACAAGAGTATTCAGTTGACAAGAAAAAAGAACAGATCTGGTTATGGCATAAATGTTCGGGACATCCATCTTTCTTCTATTTGAAAAAAAATACTCCTTCATTATTTGTTGGTTTTAGTGTTTCATATTTTGCTTGTAAAACTTGTGCCCTTACAAAAGGTCATTGTGCTCATTTTCCTTTATGTGAAAATAAAACAAGCATGTCATTTTCCTTGGTTCACTCTGATGTTTGGAGGCCAACACCCATTTCAACTCTTAAATAAATGAAGTGGTATATTTCCTTCATTGATGATTGCGCTAAGATAACTTAGATTTACCTAATAAAAAAGAAAAGTGATGTAAGTTCTATTGTTTGCCTTTTTCATCAGATGATTTTAACTCAATTTGGTATTTCAATAAATCTTTTCAGATTAGATAATATAAGAGAATATTTGACCCAAAAACTAAAATAATTCATGAGCTCTATTGGTATGATTCATTAAACGACATGCCCTTACTCACCACAACAAAATGGTGTTGCAGAACAGAAACATAAATAGCACTTGGAGGTCACTTGATCCTTTTTAATTAAAGGATATGTTCCATCTTACTTATGAGGTAAAGCCTTAAGTTTTGCAGTTTAGGTAATTAGTCGTACTCCTTCAAGTACTATTGATTATCGACAACCACTAGATGTGTTGTCTGACCATTGCAGTCTTCCACATGTTGTTCATCTACCTCTCAAAATTTTTGGATTTGTTGTTTATGTTCATTTGTATCCCTATTAGAGAAATAAGCTTTAATATCTTATTGTAAAATATATTTTTGTGGGATATGAATATTATCAAAAGGGGTATAACTACTACGATCCTTCCTCTAAGAGGCTTCATGTCACTATGGATGTTGTCTTCCATGAAAATGAGTTTTCCTACTCTACAGATTCTTCACTTCAGGGGGAGAAACATAATGAAATGATTAATCTCAATGATGTAGTGTAGGAATTTCTCCCATTGCATGAAAAGAGTATTGATAAAAATATTGCATTGTAACACCCCAGTTTTTAGGGTTAGAAGTTTTGAGTTTTGAGGTTAGGGTCAGACAAAAGGGTGTGCTATAGTGTTTAGTTGTGCGTTTAAGTGATAGAATGGGCCTGTTGGTCTGGTGGTTGAGTGAGTGTTAGCGTACCTCAAGGTTTTGGGTTCGAGTCTTTGTATGTATTTTGGAGAAATATTTTTATTTATTTATTTCGTTTTGTTTTGTTAAATAGCAGTTTTGTTTTAAGTTAAAAGATATAACTATTTATTTTTGTTTTTTTGCTCTGGACGTTCTCCTCTTCCCCTTTTTCTTTGTTTCTTTATTTCTTTTCTTATTTTCTTTTTTATTATTTTTATTTTCGAAAACGATTTTGCTTGTGGATTTTGGAGAGCTTCGCTTCTTTGTCGTCAAGGCAGTGTTTGGATGTTATTGATCGTGAATTAGGTGTGGGTTCCGTATCCTTTCTAATTTATTTGCGAGTTCTCGATTTGACTCTGTGAAAGTCAGTGTTTTATGTGTGTGTTCACAAATCAATTAGTTATGAAGTTGTACCACTATTTTATGCTTGGAACTTGTCTGATTTGGTATAATCTTGAGTTATTGAGGGCGGAAGAGTGCTTCATAAATGAAAACACATTTTACGAGGCTATTCTAGGGTGGTTTCGTAACCACACTGGTGGCCACATGGGCATCTGCCCCAACACGGGCGGTCCACACGCCCGTGCACATTTAGGAATTAGGGTTTTCAGGCAAAATCTGGTGTCACACGGTAGTGTGGACAATTTGGAGATTTTAGTCGATTTCCATACGGTCGTGTTCCCTTGGCACATGGGCGTGTGGATTTAGGAATTAGGCATTTAGTGATTTAGCGATTTGGCACCACACAACTGTGTGGCTAATTTAGGTATTTAGGGATCCCACACGGGCGTGTATTTTGGACACACGGCCATGTCTAGTGGGCACATAGCCGTGTCTGCCCTGTACTCTATTTTAGCACAAATGGACAGAAAGTTGCATAGCCATGTCCCTGGCTCACACGGGTGTGTGCCTCAGCCACACGGCCGTGTGCCCCCTCCACATAGGCGTTTTGACCCCCACATGACCTAAGTCTCCTATTTTAGTTCTATGTATGTTTTTTATCTGAAAATGTGTCTGGGTGTTCCAACCCTTGGCTAGGGGTTAGTGAGGGTAGTTAAGACTTTGATCCAGGCTTCAGCTTATATGTTATTTGTGACTGTTGTGTGAGATGTCTGATACTGAACTTGGTTAGCTAGGTGTCTGTGCTTATCTGTTTCTATCTGACTGTCTGTCGATGTGTTCATTGCTTCTGTAAGGTTGTAAGCATACATGCACTTGCATAAAGAAATTTTAGGGTTGGTTATGAAGAGAAGAAAGACTGATTCTGATTTGATCTGGTAGTTTTACTGTAATTTATTCGTACAGTGATTTATAGCACTGTACCGCATGTTCGTCAGCTTTGCTTCGTACCTTTATCTGATTTGGCAGTTTAAATTGTAATATGTTTGTACAGTGGATTACCGCATTGCATTGTACTGCATATACGCCAGCCCTACTGTGTATTAATATATGTTATTGCTATATGGAATTCTCTTCTATAAATCTACTGTTAATCATTTTGAACTCACACTGATCTCGTGCAGTTCACCCCATCAGTTTCCCTTTTTCAGGTATTTTCGTATGCTTTTCTAGACTTGACACGTCGGAGGTCTCAGACAGCCATGTTTAGAATAAACTTTAAATGTATTTTCTTAAATTCCACATTTATAAATAAATGGTTTAAATTGTAAGTTTTATTTTGAATATTGTGGTATGAATTTTGGGTTTCACGCACGTAAGCGACTTTTGGACTATAATTTTTGTAATATCAGAATTTTACAATGGAGAGTTTTACATAACCTAAATACTGTATGTTTTCTAGCTGGTTAAACTTAAATTTTACTTACGATCATTTCAGTGATCAATGTAACCTCCGAGATTTGGTCTAAACTTCTAGGCTGGGTTTTAGGGCGTTACATGCACCGAGAGTGCAACCACATATTCCATAAATTGCAGAGAGAGGTTATGAAAATACTAATCTAGAAAGTGCAGAAAGAGGTGATGAAAATGAAAACACTGAGTTTGGCAGATGTGATGAATAACAAGATGATCTTCTCACAAATAGCACCGATCCTCCTACACCACCAAACCGGCCATGTCAATCTTCACCTGAGGTAACTTTTGAATACCATATTCCAGATCGTGCTAATTGTGGTATACCTCATGTTAGATATGAACATGATATTAAAGCCAAAAAAAAAATCCCATTGCTAATAATGTGTCT